>NC_056739.1:1893989690-1894072190 GCF_019279795.1 Protopterus annectens | reverse complement strand
AGCTAGGAACACTCATTGAATCTCTAAATGACTTAACTATCCTGCTGGAAGGCTTGTCACAATTAAATAACTGGTGCCAAAATCACGGACTGAAACTACATGCCAAAAATGGATTATTGCATCCTTTGGAAAGTCATCTACCATAGGGAACCACCGCATTGACATATGCCCCTAAGAGCTGACCCAGTTGTTCAGCTTTGATAACTTATGTGGACACTGACCTAGCTTTTGACCAACATATGTATGTTGTAAGAAAATCCTTCAATATTGCACAACATATAAACAAATGTATTGTGTCAAATGTGATGCCTGTGCACTGGCTCAGTAATCAAGGAGCCTCAATCCTCACAACTAACACCAGTGAGTGGCATCCACATTGGTAAGGATAAGAAATGCACACAAAGTAAAGTACAATTTCCCTTAAGAGCACGCAGAGACACAGTCAGTCTGGGACTGGTTTCTCCCTTTTTCTCCAGATCCCCAGTAAGAGTCCCCACTGGCACAGGTATAGGGTCCAGATCTCAGCCTGGTGGTCAAGCCAAAACCTCCAGCACCCTCTCTGTCCAACCAGTGCTTCATGTCCCTGCCCAAGTAGCTGACACACACATGCACACACAGACACTCTAAAATATGAGTTATATACAAACACACAGACACTCCTGGGGAAGTCTGGCACAGGTTCTTCAGCTATTCCCCTTCCTGCCAGTCTATAAGGTGGTACCAGATGCCACCAAACACTAATATCAGCTACTAAAAAGGCCCTTACCTAAAGGTGTCCAATTAGCACTGTGCTATATTATTATCCAAATAGTAAGTGTGACTGAACAGCAAAACTATTGGAGTGGCTTGGTACAGTATCATTATATACATGCAGTGTAATCTAGAGCTTAAATTATCTCTACACAAAAGAGCCACAGTTGAAAGTTTAAAAAATTTTTAATAAATAAAAACACAAGACAATACTTCTTGCTACACAGTGGTAGTCGAGAGTTTAGAAATCACAGGAAAATGCTTAAAATAATACTATAGAATAGTTCTGACATAAATATAGAAAACAGCTAGACTAAACTTACTATTTTCTATCTTTTCCTAAGAGCAATCACAGTTCTAAATAAATTTACATAAAGAGCAAAAGCAGAGTACTGGTGAGTTGTTGTCAGCTTTAGACAAAATCCAAAATGCCCTTCCTCTCTTTCTGAGACAGTCTTTTAAATTGATAATACATCACTGCTGACTAATTTTAGATTACATCATTCTTCTCTGGTTCCCAGGCTAACAGAAATTCAAGAGTTTAACATATCTTTGATCTTGCACCTGGTCAGGAAACCACAGCAATTAAAGACATTATATATGTAAACTCTAGCAATTAACTCTGGTTTCAAAACAATAGAAAGAATCTGCTGGTCCAGACATCATGGCTCTGAGTTTGATATCAAGCAGTCATACAATGCTAGACTTATCAGCTTTCTTCCAGCAGAGTGCACTGCTGTTGCTTTTTGACATTCGACATTTAACACAATGTTCTTGCGTTTAAGAGAATATTTACAAATGACAGAATTATCAACACAATTCTATCTAGCTATACTGGCAGCCTTCACATAACCCCCCCCCCCCCGTAGAACTCAAGCTAGTTTTTCAAGTGACCCTTGAGAAATGTTGCTTGAGAGGGTTAGGTCTATCTGAGTATACCTTACCCCATTTTCTGTCTTGAGAGGTCATTTGCATTGGCATTGCTAATCCCACTGTGGTGCTGCACTGACATATATGTTTCCAACCCTAGGCTCCATCTTAGCAACTTGGCATTTTTCTGGCTGGCTTCGTGTAACCATGTTAGGGGATTAAGATCCATAACTACAGTGAATTTTCTTCCATACAGATAAGGCTGAAGTTTCTCCAGTGCCCACACTATGGCTAGACATTCCTTTTTTACAGCTGCATTGCATTCCTCCCTGGGTTGGAGCCTACAACTGAGATAAACCACTGGGTGCTCTTCTCCCTCTGAAGAAATCTGACTAAGTACAGCTCCCTTCCCATGGTTCGAAGAATCCACCTGCACAACAAATTCTTTGCTGTAGTCTGGACTGGTTAACACAGGAGATCCTTCCAAAGCTTCTTTGATCTTCTGGAATGCCTGCTCACATGATGGGGTCCACACTACCTTATCTGGCCTGTTTTTCCTTGTCAGGTCTGTGAGGGGAGCAGCTATGGTACTATAACTGGGGAGGAACTTTCTGTCCCTAAGAATGTCCTCACTTGCTTTTTGGTAACAGGTGCAGGTCATGCCTGAGTGGCTTCCACTTTGGCAGGTTCTGGCCTGCTCTTACCACTCCCAATGCTATGTCCCAGGTAAGAGACCTCTGCCAAACCCACCTGACATTTGCTAGGCTTAATGGTCAACCCTGCCCTCTATAGTCTGCCCTACACCTCCCTGACATGTTGAAGGTGCTCTTGCCAGGAATGGCAGTAGATGACAATATCATCTAGGTTTGCAAGGACAAATTCTCCTGCTCCTGCTAGGATATGATGTACCAGCCTCTGGAAAGTTGCTGGGCCATTTTTCATCCCAAAGGGCATCTTTGTGAACTCATACAAGCCAAAGTAAGTCTCAATGGCTGACCTCTCTCTAACGGTGGGAGTCAAGGGCACCTTCCAGTAACCCTTGGTAAGATCAATGATAGTAAGATACTTAGCTCCACCCAGCTGCTCTAGGGCCTCATCTGTCCTAGGCATGGGGTATGCATCTGACTCTGTGTGACTATTTAATTTTCTGTAGTCCACACAGAACCTGGTGCTGCCATCCTTCTTTGGCACCAGCACCGCTGTGGAGGCCAAGGGACTGTTGGACTCTTGAATTACCCCTAGTTCCAACATCTCCTGTATCACCTCCCTCAGAGTCTGTTTGACTCTCTCAGGCACCCTATAAGGGGCCTGCCTAATAGGCCTTTGGGGTCCTGTTTCCACCCGGTACTGCACCAGGTGGGTGCACCATGGTTTCCCACTGAACATGTCCCCAAACTCCTGTAACACTGCTTGGATTTCTCAAACCTCAGTAGGAGATAACTGCTGGGATATCACTACCCCTTCCACTGAGGTGTCAGTCCAAGCCTCACTGAGGAGATGTTACCAGATCTCCATCAGACTCCTCCTGCAATCCCTGCAAATACTCAGCACACGGACCTCCCTATCATGGTAAGGTTTCATCATGTTAACATTACAATTTGTGCCCCTGACTACTGACTAGCAGTTCCACCATGTAGTTAACATCACTTAACTTTCTTACCACCTTGTAGGGTCCCTCCCATGTTTCTCACAGGAATGAGAAAAATTACCTGCTGCCCTACAGCATACTCTCTAGCACGAGCATTCCTGTCATACCATACCATTTTCTGTTGTCATGTGTTCCCTGAGCTTGTCCTGTCCTGACTCATTTTAGATTGCATCATTCTTCTCTGGTTCCCAGGCTAACAGAAACTCAGAGTTTAACATATCTTTGATTTTGCACCTGGTCAGGAAACGACAGCAATTAAAGACATTATATATGTAAAATCTAGCAACTAACTCTTATCTCAAAACAATAGAAAGAATCTGCTGGTCCAGACATCACGTATCTGAGTCTGAGATCAGACATACAATGTCTGACTTATCAGCTTTCTTCCAGAAGAGTGCACTGTTGTTGCATTTTTGATGTTCAACATTTAACACAATTTTCTTACATTTAAGAGAACAAGACTGTGGCTTCTATTAATATTTACAAATGAAAGAATTATCTACAAAATTTTATCTAGCTAGGCTGGCAGCCTTCACATCTAGTTCTAGGGATCATTGTTTCCCTTTACTCAGCCCTCATTAGGCCAGTCATTGAATAGAATGTCCTCTTTGTCATGTATCTCCTCAGATACAAGCAACAACTGGAATGTCCTTAGAGATACCTTAATAAAAGGTACAATTACTAAACAATATGTCCCACTTGGACTGACTCAAAGCCCTGTCACTTTACTCAGTATCCTCCCAACTGCTAAGAAGTGACTTGTGTTTGGCATACAAGGCAACCTTCAACCTATTACTGATTAGTTTACTACACATCATCAAGTCAAATAGCATTAGAAATACTTGGTCTAGGAATCTAAACCTCTCTGCAACATCAACATAATAGTTTAGAGTGACAGATATATCTCATAGAGGATACTGCTGCTCTGGACCAGACTCCCCTTCTTATAAAACAAAGTTCTTCCTTGTCTATATTCAAGCACACCTTAGATCAGTGGATTGGAAACAGAAAATGTAACCAAGGCCTTTTTATTCCATGTATGGGTACCCTCAAATTATCTGTGGTATGATCCCAGTTATTCTCACAAGTAATATATAATTATCAACCATGGGACATATGATACTAATTTATAAACAAATGGGATAGGTTATTTTGAACACCAAAAAAAGGAAATTGGCTAAGCTTAAAATGGCCCGCAAGGACAACTAACCTTTTCAGTCTGAAATTATGTGCACACAAACATTCAGCCATCATGATTGCATTCCAATAGCTACATGTATAATTTATATACTAACATAAAAACATAATAACTAAACTTGTGTATTTTAACCATATGTAAGTATTTAGGCACATGTATGTAATTCAAAGGCTTTAATTTCATAAAGTCATGGATGGTTTGTGCGATCGTGCATAACAGCGACCCATATAAGCGAATTTCAAAAAGTGTTTGCGGCACTATGTCGAAACTCACTATATGGAATACAGATGTTGAACAGATGTTATTCATTTGAATGGCGCATTGCAGTCCCACTTCAGTCATTCGAACATCTGTGATGTGACATTCTGGATTTTTGCAGGTCTGCTTTCGCTCAATTGACTGTCGCACAAACCATCTGCTACCTTATAACGGTAAACTATTTCAAACACTTACCTGCACACTAATTCAGATTTTTGCATATGCCCAAATTCTTCCATATGTTTAATGCCTGGAAACTCTCCAGACATGTACATATACAGCTGTTAAACTGCTTAATTAGATACAAACATGGTGACTATAGATATATATATATATATATATATATATATATATATATATATATATATATATATATATATATATATATATATATATATATATATATATATATATATATATATATATATATATATATATATATATATATATATTACACACACACACACACACACACACACACACACACACACACACACACACACACACACACACACACACACACACACACACACACACACACACAGATACATGCACACACAGACATGCATATGACTTCACTTTGAACATATACCTTTAATATTACAATGATCTATTATACCTTCTTTGTTCATAAAGATTACTTTGCTTGACAAAAATGTCTGTAAAAATTGTGACTGTAAAGTATTAACATACTATATCTCTTCTTTATTTTACAGGGCAGCAGCTGAAGCCTTTGCAGCCTTGATGAAATCGGGTAGGTGCATTTTATATACTACTGTACAGATCAAAGAAGAAACAGTTATCTCTTAGCAGTTTAATTCATGAAACATTTTCAGACACTTCCTAAGATAATCAATATTAAAAAAAAAACCAAAAGGCTCTAAGGTATAATCCATCTATCTGCAACCTCTTTTCACATTTTTACACATGGAGTCAGTGTGTCACTTTGACAGTGATAATCATCTGTAACCAAGGTTCACACCACCAGGTAGCTAACCGTGCCATGGCTATTTTTCCATACCACACACTCACATCTATGGCCAGTTTAGAGTGTCCAGTTCACCTACTACATGTCTTTGGAGTGTGGGAATAAAGCAGAGCACCTGGAGGAAACCCACATGAACACAGGGTAGACATGCAAACTCCCTGCTCCCCAGCCGATAATCAAACCGGAGAACCTCTTGCTCTCAGGTGACAACACTATCCACTGTGCTGCTGTTAAGATGTAATAAAGGGTAAATTGAAGCATTTAGGAAAGTAGCAGTCTAGATAGATGATGTTCTTTAAACAACCAATATTTGCATATTTCTTTAATTATCTCGGTCATTAAAAGAAGGTACTTGCTGTGTCATCATGTGAAGGACAATACACTGCAGTGCCAAACATAAACCTCATGTATTTGTGAGTCAAATGTTTTTTATCATCCTGCATAAATGACATAAACAGAGTTGTTTAACTACATAGGTAGGACTGTGCATTGCTGGAGGGTGAAAATGATATACCAAGAAATGTCTCCCCCCTGTAATATGGAGTAATGATATACATACTGAAATAAATATTAAATCTGGAATTCAGACAGAATCTTCTTCTTCTTCTTTCAGCTGCTCCCGTTAGGGGTCACCACAGTGGATCATCTGTTTCCATTTCTTCCTGTCCTCTGAAGCTTGCTCTGTCACACCAACTACCTGCATGTCCTCTCTCACCACATCCATAAACGTTATCTTAGGCCTTCCTCTTTTCCTGTTACCTGGCAGCTTCATCCTTAGCATCTTTTTCCCAATACACTCTGCATCCCTCCTCAGCACATGTCCAAACCAATGTAATCTTGCCTTCTCTGGCTTTGTAACCAAACTTTCTAACCTGGGCTGACCCTCTAATATACTTATTCCTAATCCTGTCCACCCTCGTCATACCCATTGCAAATCTTAACATCTTTAACTCTGCCATGTCCAGCTCTGACTCCTGCATTTTTGTCAGTGCCACTGTCTCCAACCCATATAACAAAGCTGGTCTCACTACCCTCTTGTAGACCTTCCCTTTCACTCTTACTGGTAGTTGTCTGTCACAAATCACTCCTGACACTCTTCTCCACCCACTCCATCCTGCCTGTACTCTCTTCTTCACCTCTCTTCCACACTCACCATTACACTGAACTGTTGATCCCAAGTATTTAAACTCATCCACCTTCACCACCTCTACTACCTGCATCCTCACCATTCCTCTATCCTCCCTCTCATTCACACACATATATTCTGTCTTAGTCCTGCTGACCTTCATTCCTCTTCTCTCTAGAGCATATCTCCAACTCTCCAGGGTCTCCTCCACCTGTTCCCTACTCTCACTACAGAATACAATGTCATCTGCAAACATCATAGTCGACTGGGACTCCTGTCTGATCTCATCTGTCAACCTGTCCATCACCATTGCAAATAAGAAAGGGCTCAGAGCTGATCCTTGATGTAATCCCACCTCCACCTTAAACGCATCCATCACTCCTACTGCAGACCTCACCGCTGTCACACTACCCTCATACATATGCTGTACCACTCTTACATACTTCTCTGACACTCCCGACTTCCTCATACAGTACCACAACTCTTCTCTAGGCACCCTGTCATATGCTTTCTCTAAGTCCACAAAGACACAATGCAACTCCTTCTGACCTTCTCTTTACTTCTCCATCAACACTCTCAAAGATCACATTTGTAGGGCTCTTTCCTGGCATGAAACCATACTGCTAATTACTAATCATCACCTCCCTTCTTAACGTAGCTTCCACTACTTTTTTCCATAAGTCCATGCTGTGACTGATCAATTTAATCCCTCTGTAGTTACTATAGCTCTGCACATAAACCTTATTCTTAAAAATCGGTACCAAACACTTTTTCTCCATTCCTCAGGCATCCTCTCACTTTCCAAGATTTAATTAAACAATCTAGTTAAAACCTCCACTGCCATTTCACCTAAAAACCTCCATGCTTCCACAGGTATGTCATCTGGACCAACAGCCTTTCCATTCTTCATCCTCTTCATAGCTATCCTTCAGACAGAATGTGCCACTATTATGTCAATGTTTTTATTTATCTATTTTATTTTTTTTGTTAAAGATGCGTTTAGTTGTCAAATGTCATATAAACTTTATGTCTTAATATATATTAGAAAATGTTTTTTCTTTGTGATCCAGCATATTATAAAACACCGTAGTTGTTTAGTATTACAAATCCTAAGAAAATGTTAACAGAAGAGATAAATGAACCTAGTCTATGGTGCCTCTATTTGACACAGTGTTATTTACATACAGTAATACTGTGTCAGTTTTAACCAACTTTTCATTTATGATAAAAATAAATTATCAGCTCTATAGCACAAAAGGATGAATCACTCTGTATGACTCAGATGACCCTAGATTGATAAGAAGAATCAAATGTTGGAGGATCCAGCCAGGGAGGATGGGAGTTGTCTGCCGATGATGGCTTGACAGTGAAGTGGGAATATAGCATACAGCAACAGATTGGGATGTGCACTTGTCTCTACCAAGGTGCAGTAAACAATTTTCATCTTGGAAGAATGTACAAGAGAAAGCACATTCTTGTGCAGGCAAGAAATAGCAGGACCTTGTGCAGGTCAGAGCTTTCCACAACTTTCTGTAGGTAGGAATGTAGAGTATCATAAGAAAACCCCAAAAGTTGCCTGGGTGACTATGTCTGGTAACTGTCTCTCATTCCAAGAGGGAACAAATGGGGGGCAGTCAATTACTGAAGGACTGTATGGATAAAAACGCATAAAATAAATAATTGAATAAGAATAAAAAATGCAGTAATATCGTAAACATTTGGAAAGTTTTAATTGAATTAAAAAAACAACCTTTCTATTTAGGATAACATAACAGTAAAATAAGCATGCGGGTATGAAACAATTATCTACTGTTAAGATTTAAAGCAGTCCAGAAGAGACCATTTATTTTTCTATTTATATTGTGTTGACCAGGTTAGTCCTGGTAGGCCAATTTTCTCTCTTCAACGGAGATCCAAGGTGGCATTCATACTGACTAGGGGAAATTTGATCAGACCACAGGGAGCTTCAATACTCTTTTTAATAAGTACCTTGGGATCTGTTACATCCATCCAACCTACAAACTGCTCAGGCAAATTGGGCCACAGTTTAACATCTCATCAGAAGGACAGCTCATTTACTTATCCCAGGTGTGTCTATTGGTTTATATGAATATGATATTTATATCTTTAGGTCAGAATTGTCAAATATACCTGCCTTATGGGTTGCTTGTGCTTACTAGACCATGGTCATTTGAGGCCAAATGACTGATGCCTTTATATGCCAGCCAGTGCCTAACGTGAATGCAAACCACTCTGGAAACACAGGACTACCTTCTGTACCACAGAACTAGTAAAGGGGCTGTGACATTCCCACAAAATTAAATACTTTACTCTAAACTTCTAAACTAAATGTAATTGACCTTACCTTATATTTATTTTATCTTGTTTATTGACCAGGGAAGAACTCTGATCCCTGTGGACCATTTTTAGGATCAGCTGATGAAAACATTAAAGAAAATATAAGAAATAGTACAGTAAGAGGGTAATGCACAAGGAATATTAACTTATAAATTTAACACTCCAGTAAAATAATGAATTTCTAATTGTGAGTGTGCCTTAATTACCTAGCAGAGACTTAAAGTATTATGAAGCTGCTGTACCTAGAAATGACTCACAGTAGAACCCCTTCCGCACATGTGCACACACACACACACACACACACACACACACACACACACACACACACACACACACACACACACACACACACACACACACACACATGCAGGGGCGTGCACAATTTCATATATGCAAATCTGTGGAATATATATCTGGTGCAGTAATAGGTAATTGGCTCTTATAACTCTAACTGTTTACTGTTAGTGGTAACACAGGAGGTGTAAAAGGGGTTATATGAATATTAGGAGTTTGCATTGCATGCCCAGATACTGTTGAGCATGGTCATATAAACATCCATTTTATTTCTCTTCTCAATGCAACAAATGCCACCTTGCTGCAAAATATGGACAATGTGATATTTGCAGTAAACTACCAAAATAAGATATTCCCATTGATATTTAACTAAATTCAGGGATGTGATAACATGCTAAACTCTGCAGCATTATTAGGACTTGATCCTAATTCCGTAGTGACTAATATACCTATCCTATCTTACACTCTGAACCAATATGATAACTGTAGTTTGTGCCTTTCAAGTTTTACAATGAATTACAGCCTACACTGAGTCATACATTATGTAAGACAATGTTCATGGTGTTCATTTCAGACAAATCAATGATTTTATTTCCTTCTGTAAGACTTACTTTGGGTTCTGTCAAACATGAGATGGTAGCAGTACATATTATGAAGTTATATTTATTTGGTATGTACCCACTTTACTAAATGCTGTTTTAATGAGATAACACACAACAGTAGTAATGCATTTTGAGGCAAATCCCTCAGGGGCAAATTATGTTGTACTTCTACTCAGCAGCTGCTAGAAAATAGTACAGCTTAAAAACAGCTTCAGTACTGTATCAAGCGTTTTCATTTATGTTCTCTTCTGGGTAAATCATCAAAATAGAAACAGATATGCTTGCAAACCACTAGGATGAGATACAGCATACATACATACATACTGTTAACATTGTTTGGCTTCATTGAACTGGTTTGTATTGAATGCATGTACATACGTGAATGGTTACATTATGAATAAAAGAGCTTAAAGTGTTTTACTGAGTTTTTGTAATAGGCAAGTATAAATAATACACACATATATATATATATATATATATATGTATATATATACATATATATATATATATATATATATATATATATATATATATATATGTATACACACACACATATATATATATATATATATATATATATACATATATATATATATATATATATATATATATATATATATATATATATATATATATTTTTTTTTTTTCTAGCATGCAAAAGGTATAAATAAATCTTTAATTCTGTAAGTAGCATGTAAATTACAATACGTGTTCTGTTATTCTGTGTTTTAAGCAGTAAATATATGGTAATATGATTCTTCACATAAAGCAAAGCAGCTCAAGCCTGCATTCATAGTACGTGTTTCATGTGCTAGGCTAGGAAGGAAAACAGATAAAAACCTGATGATTATAACAACCTTTCAAAGCTAAGAATTAGCACAGGTATTTGGTTATTGGCATTATGCTTCTGTATAAAATTCTGCAGATGTTCAAATAGCAAATGAGTATGCAATATCTCACTACAGTTAATAATTTGCTTGTGAGTTAATTTAAATGTCACAAAACAGCCAGACAGATGAAGAATAAAGCTTAGTTCATAAAAAGCAGATATCCCAAGATGAAACAAACCAAGCAATGCTGTAGTTCAACAATGGTGTTTAATAAAACACAGCTTTCAGGTAAAAAAAACCTTCATCCACCATTGTTGAACTACAGCGTTGCTTGGTTTGTTTCACCTTGAATTAAATTAAATGTGACATTATATTTACGCTAACTGCCTCCTAACATCACCCCAGGTGACCTGAGTTACATTAGTTGTTTAAGTACTTATCATTCATCGGGAGGAGCCTATTGTGTACAGCAGGCGTCCTTTTGGAGAAGGGACAGGGATGTATTTATGTGACCTGAGGCTGAGAATTAGGACCAGCAAGCCTCCTGTGGGTAGTAGACATCTTAGTGGATGTGTAAGAATGGCTCAGCACCTCCCTGTGGGTAGTAGACATTTTAGATGATGTGTAAGAATGTGATGTAGGAGGACATTATGTGCTTCTGCAGTGATGTAGATGACCAGTCCTCCTAACCAGGACAGGTAGGTTAAGCCACCAGAAAATGCTTCATTAGCAAGATAGTAGCAATGGCACTACGCACCCTCATGGCTCACTGAATGACAACTCCCACCAGATATCACTCACCTTGAGCATGAGTCAAAACTCCAGGGAGGGAATAAAATGGTGCATTTGACAAGACTGAAGCTTGATAGTCAGCAAGCAGTGTAGCAAAAGCCACATCAAGAAAAAGGAAGAAAAAGTGATTAATTAATTAATTAACTAACTAACTAACTAACTAACTAACTAATGGTGTTAGAAAGATATCTGACAGGAAAGCTGAAGCCGTCTCTAGTTGGATAGGGATATGAACTTTAGAAATATATTTATAGCATGTATTACAAAAATTGAAGGATTAAATAAAATGTTATTGTCCCAGGAGAAGGGCCACTTACATTCCAGTGTATTAGGGATATCCTAATTAATACAGTCTTTTACATCTTAGAATTTTAAAGTATTTCCATTTATCACCCCCTCCAACATAGCTTGCATTGCAGTTTGATCTTAAAATCAAATGCATTTTTGTCCGTTGCATTATCTGCATCCATTCAAGGTTTCTGCTAGTGCTTTCAATGTGTGGGATATTTTAGTTATATTGCATTGTTTAGATGGACATTATATATGGATTTACTCACAACTGCTGGAGTCTTATGATAAGGGCAAATCCATTATTGTTATTGTAACATGTTCTTCCAACTTCAAATGGAATGTAGGCCCTAATATCTCATGCAATACATTTTAAATTGAAAGGGTTACAGAATTAAGGCTGACTAGCTTATAATTTCTATTGCTTTGGCTATAGAGCCACTGAATGGGTGTATGGTCTATAAGTAGCAAAAACTCTCTGCCCAACAGATATTTAAGAGTGGACAGCACCCAAGATAATGGCTAAGTACTTTCCTTCATTCACTGAATATTTCTATTCACTCTCACTTATTTTTCGGGTGATCTAACATATTTGGATGCTCGCCATCCTCTTGTTTGTGCCAATACTGCTTCAAAGCCTGCCTCTGAGGCATCCTTGAATGTCAGAAACTGATTAGAAAGGTCAGTGGTTAATAAGACTGGCTTACAGCACTGCATATCCTTCAATTTGCATTATACCTGGTCTCTCTATCTATCCGAGGTTTACCAGGGCCTTGCCCATAGTTATGGCAGTCAGATGACATTTTTTCATAGCAAGGGTAGGGATATTAACTTGTCTGTGTCACACCTCTGTTGTTTTCATTGTAGGTGAATGGCCTTGTGCCAAAATCTGATAATGTTAAAATGACCAGAATAATTACTCAGCAATAGGCCTAGAGAATTTATAGTATGCTTTATTATTTTTGAGTGCTTGGCTTAATGAGAGTCAGATGAGGTCAAGTACATGTAAATCAGCTCACCGGATTCTGGTCTGAGGAAATTTAATAACAATTACTCATTAACTGGCAATGCATTAGGCACTGTGGATACATGTAATGATCTGGGTGTTCTAATATTGGGTATTGTGGATGCATATAATGATCTGAGTATTTTAATAACAAGATATTAAAGCTAAGATTCTATATCAAGTCGCTGTGTATAAAAACAATGAGATGTTCAGGTTCTATTTTCACCGTGTCAGCTGATATGCCTTGTGGACTGCATAGCATGACTATATAAGCCATGGTCATCAGTGTATGATAGGTGAACTGCCAATGACAGGGCCCTCAGCCATCTGTTTGGATTCTGTACTAGTTTTGCAGCAAGAACACATGCAAGGATGTCAGTTCTTTCACGGATGCCTATCCTAAGAAGTCAGTAATTCACACGTATCATTGGTAGAATAGCACCAGTAAAGCATGGGCAACAAGCAGTGTAACTTGTATACTGTTTCATGATAACCTAGACATACTACACCATTTAACTAATAAGTCACCTTCATGACATGCTGAGGGCTCAGAGAAAACACAGATGAAAATCACCATGTTCTTGACATTTTTAGTTTATTAAGTGAGTAAACTTACTAGTTCCAATTGCCTCTTTTCAGGGGTAGCCCCAAACCATTATCTGGTAAGTAGCTTGCTCAAAGTTAGATCACAGGCAAATGGAAACTGAGGGATTTTAGCCATGGACAATGCTGGACAGGCACAGTGGGGCAGCAGTGACTCACCATTAGTTTCACCGTAAGTACAAGGTAATGAAAAAAGCACCACAGATGCAAGGATTAGGGACCCTACAGCCGATGCTCTAGTATTTCATCTAAGCATATTGAGCTGTAGGGAGCACAACAGGGGCACGAATAAGGCATCTGCTATACAGTGTTTATAATCAATTCTACGTACATGACACTAAAGGGGGTACAGCATGACAAAGTACTGTGAGGTTAATGACTAACATGATTTGTCACTTTATGTATGCACTGGGAGGGCACAGTAGTCTTGTGGCATCCAATATTCACTTATGTGGCTCTCTGAGTATATAACATGGTTGGAAAGGTTCAGCACACATAGGAGTGCAAGCAGGATATACTCACCCTGCCCCTTGTGAACTACTTACTCCAGTGATGCATATTAGTGGTTATTTGTCATCAGGGTTTGTTCATCTGTAAGACAATACAAAATAGTAAAGAGATAGTAACCAGCTATAAGTTATTGTACAATAACATTTACCAGTGTAATTCATGAGATTATTGGCATGACATGGCATTATATTTGTTGAGTAGAAAAAGAACACAATTAACCTACCTGTTCTTTAATGGCATTTCTTATTTTACCTTTCCTGCATATTAATTTACTCCAACCCTCCTTTCATCACATTTCTAAACCTATCAAATGCCACCATGGATTTCCTCACGATACACATTCCAGGAGTCAGTTTCATGATTCCACAACAACTCTGCAAATTAATATTTTTGCATATAAAATGAGTAGTTTGTTCAGTCTGCTGTCTGTATCCATTCTTACATTTCAGAGCCACCTCATCGTAGCTCCCTGACATGATCTTGAGAAGCTATATGACATTCTCCATGCATATTACAGTCTCTAGTAGGAAGAGCCCAAACTCATAAATATCTGGTTATAACCTTTCCCCTTTACCCACACATTGTTCTATTGGCTTTACTTATGACTTTCAGCAACCTGATGTTCATTGTTTGAATGGCACAGTGCTCATGGTATAGCTGATCAGGGAAAGGGTAGAGTGGAATCTGTTTTACTCTACTTTTAGCTCTGTCTCCCTTAAAGTACAACACACCTTTTTAATGAAAGGGAAGCCGATGTCCTCACTCTATACCTCTGTGTGCTTATCACTCATTATCATTTCCTGCCCTTTTAGATTTTAGATTTAGTTCACTTATCCTACTTAATGCTTTGCATTAAGTTTGTTGCTGTGCAAGGGTAGTAGTTTTCAATTTTCTGCACTAGATCTCAGGTGCCATCTTTCTGCTTGCATAGTCAGCCTTTACAAGCCCTTTCTTAGATGATTAGATCATTGCTCCATCCTGCACTGCTGCACCTACATTTGTCTCATCTGAATAGATGCTGATCCTTGTTTAACCCCCACTTATATCTGAATTAAACACACTGAGTGCTACTGGATATGGATGCATACAGCACTATTCTGTTCACTTCCTTTTAGTGCTGATGATATCTCACAGTGTCCTGCTATCTAACCTTAATAAAATCTACTTCATCAATCCTGCCTCCAATCCATGCAATATTCAAAGAAGCTACATCTGTGGAATGGAGTCAGATCTTGCTGAAGATCAGGTAGATCCCATCTGTTGGTACTCCATCTTCAAGGTTTTCTGCAACCCCGCTGTAATTCTAGATTGGCTTTGAGTGACTAGGCCTTCTGTGCAGGAAATAGGATATGTTGTTGTCCACTATGCCTTTAACAGGTCTGTATTATAAGCTTGACTGCTTAGCATGTCAAATGCCGAAACGTCGACAGCTAAATGGCAAAAGCTTAAAATTGCGAATGGCCACTTAGTGAATTCTTTCATCGGGAAAGAATTTGCTTGGCCGTTATTGGGAATTTGCCCTTTCCCAAAGTAGAGTGATTTCGGAGTTGATATATTTAATTAGAGGGGTGGGGGACACAGCCCTCCACATCATGGGGTGTGTGGGGCAAAGCCCCCCACTTTGTTAGGGTTTGGAGTTTATTTTAATTTGTGACAGCCAAGCGAATTCTTTCCTGATTAAAGAATTCACGTAAGTGGCCATTCGCGATTTTAAGCTTTCACCATTTAGCTGTTGACATTTCAGTGTTCAACAAGCTAAACGGTTGAGCTTATAATATAGACCCCTTTTAACTGCTGCTGCTGTTATGCCCCTGAAAATGGTGCCACTTTTGCCATTTTCTATACCTCAGGTAGCGCTTTATTGGCTATTGCAAATGTCAGATAAAATATATTCTGGTCCACACCAGCCAGCTTTCTGCAGAGGCAGGGAAGCAGACTCTGGTCTCTGTGCTTTGTTTTCCCTTATCCCAATCATTTTCCTCTCCAGGTCCTCCACCTCTATTTGCATGTCATCCATTGTTTTGTTTTTTTTGTCTAACCTCACACTCTCTTTTAGCATGGCACCCTGCATCACCCTTTCCTGTGTAAAGACAGAGGCATGTTTTATTTCAGTATAGTTCTTGCTCTTTGTTGTATGTGATCTTCCTCTTGTATTCATGTAGGCAACCTAGAAAGGATGAGCCTGACGTTTTTCATTTCTGTAATATACCTAAAAAGTCCTTTGCTTTCATTCTTAACCCATTCAGCTACTTCTTTTCAGAGTATTCATTTGCTGCCTTCACTTAAAGTTTAATTTATGGCCGACCTGCTTGTACTTACCTCTACCATCCTTACCTCTTCTCTTTAAGCTGTTGTATATCCTCTGTTTTGCACTGATTGGTAGAATAACATCAATAGCTAGCCATAATGCCCTTCAGTTTTTCTCTTCTTGAGAATTCATCAAACTATATGCAGAACACAGTAGTTTATCCATTACAGTATATTTTTAATGTGGTAGATCAGTCTTCAGTATATCTTATCTTTGGTTCTGTAATCCAGCTCACTGTAATCCATTCCACTGAAATCTCACATCATTGCCTTTGTGCTTGGTTTGCTTCAGTAGAAACCACATGTCAGTACCTTCACTTGGCCATTTCTGATATTTCATAGGTTCATAGGTTTGTACTAGGCTATCAGCCCTAGGGCCTATACAGGCCTAGCCATAACAATTCCCTGGCTATTTCTTCCTACACTATTTACTTACCTGGACCCCTGTCTAGCTGGGTGACTGACGTGATCCCTGGGGTGAATTTCCTTTCTCCCATCCAATCATCAAGGTTCCTTTTGAAGAGGGCCAAAGAGGTGCTCTGCTTGACATGTATGGGCAGTCTATTTCAGAGTCTGAGGAGTCCCTGGGTCAGGGACATATCCCTCCAGCATGTTTTGTTTATTGTGATGACAAGGTTTAGATTCCTGGAGCATGTGGCTCTGACGGATTGGGATTTCTTTAAGTGTAGCATGTCCAACAGCTCTGGGTTTGACATGGCCTTGTATGTTAAGCAGAGATCACCTCGGAGTAGACGATATGCAACAGAGTATAGCTGGAGTTTTTTAAGGCGGTCAGCATAGGGCATCTGCTTTAGGCCTGTGATTCTTTTAGTGAGGTATTTCTGCGGCCTTTCCAGTTGTTGCAGATGTCTTGAAAGGTACATACCAAATGGGGCATTGTATTCTATAATGGGTCTAATGAGGGATGAGTACAGTGGGACAATGACCTCCTTTTCTTCTGGATGAAAAGCCCTTAGTGATGAGGTGTGCCACATAGAAGGATTTCCTGACTGTTGGGGCGATGTGGTTATCGAAGGTGAGACCACTGTCCACCTGTGTCCCTAAGTCTCTTATCACACTTTCGGTGTTTAGTGTACTGCCACCTATGTGGTAATTCACGGGTACATGTTTTTTCCCAAAGGGGATAACTATACATTTCTTGGCATTGAGCTTGAGCCCATGGCTCTGGCACCAAGCACCTGTTTCTGTAAGGCCCTTTTGTAGAGTACCCATATCATTTGGGGATTCAATAATGGCTCCCAGTTTGCAGTCATCTGCAAAATTTGTTAGCCAGAGTCCCTTAGTGTTGACCTGTACTTCAGAGAAGTAGATGCCAAACAAGAGAGGTCCCAGGACTGAACCCTGAGGTACTTTACTTGTCACTTGTCTGGAGCTGGATTTGGAGTCAGCTACTTTTGCAGGGTGGGTTCTGTCAGTAAGCTAGTTGGCAAACCATCGAGTGACGTAGAGATTAATGCCCAGCTTAATAAGTTTATCTATGATTCCAGAGTGGAGGATGATGTCAAAGGCCTTGGCAAGGTCCAGATAGGCTGTGTGGGCTGCCTTACCCTCGTCCACGGCTCTGGAGACTGATTTGAAGAAGTCAATCAGGTTCAGGAGACAGGATCAGCCCTTCACAAACCCAAACTGGGTGGGGTCCAGTGTTTTAATGTTGCCAATGTCATTGTTTATAAGTTCCATGATAATATGTTCCATGGCCTTGCAAATCAGGCTGGTCAGACTGATGAGGTGCTAGTTCCCGGAATCCAAGGTGGATCCCCCCTTGTGGAGTTGGATAACTGTAGCTGTGCGCCACTCAGTGGGCATGAAGCCTGAGGTTAGGGTATGATTAAACATGACACTTAGGTGAGGAGCCAGTTCATTTTGTAGTTCATATAGTACACAGCCCGGGATGTCATCTGGTCCCATGGATGCTGTATTCTTAGCTTTGGAGAGTGCATTTTTTTTACCTATGTGGCTGTTATTACCGGAATTTGGCAATCTTCCGGTATTGAGATGGGCAATTTAGGCGGTGAGAGGGGGGTGCAGTTGGCACTTAATCGATCTGCCAGGATATTGGCAATATCCTTGGGATCAGTATATTTAATGTCATTCTGTTGTAGCTCAGAGCAGATCTGAGCATTGCCATTTAGATTCTTGACATAGTTATAGAATGCCTTGTGGTTGTCTTTGGAATCTTTGGCAATTTTATTTTCATAACTAGCTTTGGAGGATTTTATGAGGGGTCTCAGATTCTTACTGAGGCTGGTAAGGGAGTTTTTTGCATCCTGGTATTTTCTTCTTTTCTGCAACAGTTTCTTCCTTTTGTTGTAAAGTTTGTTTATGGCAGGGGTCCACCAGATTGGCTTCCTTTTTTTGGAGAATAGCATCTTGGTTCTATTTGGTATGGCACGATTCATGCATGACTGGATGTGCTTGTATAGTGCCTTAGTGTAGGACTCAGCAGTCAAACTTTCATTTCCCGTCTGCATGGGTGTCATGAAATTTGTAACTTCTGACTTAAGTAGCATGAAGTTGGCTTTGGAGAAGTTTCCTTACTGGGGGTTGGGGGTGGGGATGGGATGTGGATGTTAAGGGTGATTAGCTTATGGTCTGATCTGACCAAGGAGGGGGTGACCATAGGTGTGGAGCATAGATTTCCCATGTTGGTAATGACCAGGTCTAAGATATTGGAGCCCCTGGTGAGACTATGGATTAGTTGATCCAGGGCATTGGAATTTATGAATTGCAAGAACCGTTGGGCAAAGGTGTTGGTACACGAGTAGTTTTCCCAGTTAATGGCAGGGTAGTTGAAATCACCCAGTATCAGGGTTTTTGGTTGTATATTAATATTTTCCAGTATGTTTAGAAAGGTGTAGTGAGAATCTTGGGGCATGGTGGGGGATCTGTAGCAAGCTACAATTTGGACTGCAGTCTTACCTATTGTTAGTTGCACCTGGAGAATTTCATACGCATTGTGTTGGGCAACTAACCTGGTGGCGTGAATATCCTTGGTGAATATGGACACTCCTCCACCTTTAGTGTTTCGATCCTGGTTAGTTGGCTGAAAAGTGTGGTTAGAGTTGTAGCCTGGTATTGCAGGGGTGCTCTCTGGAGCCTTGAACCAGGTCTCAGTTACTGCACAGATATCGATGTTCTCCATTTTTATGAGTGCCTCAAGAGAGTGCCATCATTATAGATATGTTCATAATTCTTTGCTTTTGTTTACTATCTGACATAAGATGGCTGAAACACATATTGACTCAGACTTCAGTCAGTCCCTATTTCTTTGGTACCCTGGAGCTTTCTGCATTAAACAAAATGGTACTTATCATAGATACTGACCCTTAATGCCCTTTTGTCTTTTTCATGAGTTGGTGTTATTTCTTTTTCATGATCATCTTCCATGTCAAATCACTGTATTATCAATTTATTTTGTTGCATAACCTACGATAACATATATTTACAACATTTATATATTTATAACATATATTTGTGAAATGGAGTACTGCATTAAATGCAGATGTGAGGTGTTATCGTCATAATGTTGCAAAGTCCACAGATAATCACAACTGCCCCATACAGTATATGTACACAGGAATCAAGGATACAAATGGGAGGTAAAATGTGTAATGAATAATAACTGCATAAATTTACCTAATCCACCACCTTCCCAAGAACCAGTACACATTACTGTCTAAATTAGTGCAGTGGTAAGCATGAATAAGCACTAGTAAGCAAGTGTAAGCACTGTTAAGCAGTAGTAAGTGGGAGTAAGTATATTTAAACAGTAGTAAGCGAGTTTAAGCCCATTTGCGTGGGGGTAAGCAATGCGCACACAGGTTAAGCAATATTGAAGCTAACTCTCTGTAAGCATATTTAACTGGAGGTTAGCATTGCTTACCTTCACGCAAACCCGTGCAAACCCGCTTACAATTGCTTAAACATGCCTTAATGTATGCAACAGCCTCTGTTCTGGCCAGAAACAAAATAAACAGCCCTTGCAGGTATTGAACCAAGGACACTGTACACCATAGTCACAGCAGTTAACCTCTAAGCCATCACAGCAGTACATATATTTGAAAAATCACCAAACAGATCCACACTATAGGGAATTCAAACTAAACATGTGAAAGGAACCTATATACAGCTTTATGTTGCATAACCTACTACATAACATAAATAAGTGAACTGGAGTACTGCATTAAGCCCAGATGTGACGTGTCATTGTAATAAAGTGTTGAGATCCCCTAATAAACACAAGGATCCATACAGTGTACATACACATGAATCACAGATACCAAACACATATATAACATGTAATGAATAAAAATCTATGCCAAAAAGCAAATATAATTCAACTTAAATATTAAGCAACGCTAAGCATTGCACAGCCCAGATTAGTAGGTATAAGTAATATTGTAGGCTAACTCAGTCTGCCCATTGGTATATCCCTTTAAGCAATGCCAACCTTAGGAAAGCAGGTCTGCCCATAACTTAGCCTTTTCAAAACTGTCCAATCAAAGAGCGGGAAATCAGCCCTATTTAAACCCAACAGGTGGGAATACATCTTATAACTGGTTGCAGCTTCCCCTTGTAGGCAATATGTCTGGAATGGGAGAAGGTGTGCGCTTTCAGGCACAGCGCTGGGGTATCCAGGAGTCCAGAGTCATGGCGGGACTCCTTGTGAAAGACCATAGCCAGAGACTGCTGCAGGGCCAGTACAGGGTTCCCAATATAAAGCAGTAGCCTGGGGCCATCTTGCCTGTGACCTCACCAGTGCCACTGGTATACCTTGAACTGGTGAGCAGGTCAGGCATCACTATGCTGATCTGAAGTGGCGAAAGGGGGATCTCTTGGATCAGTGGATCCAAGAGGCTAGGAGGACAGGGGAGGTCCCAGCCATGTATAAGTATCAGTCCACTACCTGTTTAATAATTGCCAGCTCATGTATATTATGGATAGGTATGGCTAAATATTTCTCTTATGTCCATCACAGTGGCAAGTGAGTGGGCTATGAACCAGGAGGCCCATGGATGTCACTTGGAGTGGTTGTGACACGAGGCAGGTTAGTAATACTCTTGCATGTACTGTCATAGGAAATAAATCTAAAAGTAGTAGTAAGTGAATTGCCTGTATAAAACCTGTATTGTGTAATGCATGTACTGCATACACCAGAGAATATGGCAGGGAGAGTTTCATATAGATTGTATGTAAATAAAAGCATAATAGCCTGACAATAAAGGTCTAACTGCTGGACTGCATGTGTTTACTCAGGTGTCATATGGTAATGTAGATTTGCAATCACTTAATAGTGCTGTTGCATTAAGCACTGTTACCCACAATGTGCAACATAAATAAAATGTGTAGGAATGTCTGCATATGACTGGTGTAATCCCAATAGGTCATATAGTGCAACTGAGAGACACATAGACAGAAAACAGTGAAAAGACAGACAACAAACTCCAAATAGCACACTCAACTGAGATGTGAACTGTTGCATTTTTAGCACACACAGCCATGGGTCGAATCCTGGGAGTGGTAGTCGGCTGCATACAGAATCATACCCCACAACTGTACAGATATGTCCAGAATGTCCAGTAAATCGGCCCATATCTGCTGCCTGTCACCCTGTCCCCCAGGGAAATCAGTGGTATGATCCCAGACATTTAGGCAGCAAACAAGAAATACAACTGATTGTCACACATCTATAAGAACAAACCTGTCACTCTAGCAACTCCCCAAAATGTTATGAGAGTAATAAGCCAAGTATGTCCCATCTACACCCCCATATTGTCAAGCTGTGACCAGAGTGTTTACAGTAAAGCAGTGAGATGTATGTGCATAATACTAATATGAAATCTGGTAATTTGTGTGGCAACATTCAGGTAGTGCTAACAAACATTGCTCCCACATGTCCTTCAGATACGAACACTATGTCTAGAAATAAAAGATTGATACCCTGTACTGGTACTGTTTACTCTGGTATTGTATGGCATTATGAGTGTTGCAGTTGTTCTGTATAATAAGGTATCACTCATCACTGTCACCCACACTGTACTGCATAATATAAACGTCTAGGAAATCCTGTATAAGAGTGTTGTAATTTACTAAAGGTTTAAGAGGGCAATAGTCAAAATATGTCCTGGTACACCTGCATGTGGTCAAGACATGCCCAGAGTCTGTGCAAAAAGAGATGAACAGGTATGTCCATAACATCAACCTGGAATCTGGGAGTATGTGTAGAAACAGTTAGTTAGTGTTAACAAATAGTTCCTCCACACGTATACCAGGTAAGAGGTGTATAATGCAGGTAAAACCAGTTCATCTATATAGTTGTTGACAGCCATACCACTGTCCAAAGTAAGGCAATAGAGTAGTGTATTAATACTTGTAAGGTACAAATAACAGCACTGACTAGGAAAGTAATGCGAACTACAGGAATATACTAGTTGTTAATTGACATATCCCCCCCCCTCACCATATCTGCAACAATAAACTAAATACCCAACTCAGATGGTATGTGCTGACCTAACTGTAATGTTGGGAAATGTGTCCTATTGTTCAATAGTTATTTAAATCTGTTTATATGCATGTGCTATGTTGAAATACTCCCACATTCGTGGCATGGTGCCATCAATGTATCTGCATGCTGTTGTAATTACCACTGTGGTCCCATATATGCATGTGTTCTGTTTGCTATGCAACGGTTCCACCCACCCCCTGAGTTTTGAACTTCTGTGAATCCTCTCCAGCAACTGTGCTAGTAAACCAAAGCAAAGTCTCAGGCTCCAATATTAAGGTCTTACAAACCTGAACCAAGTAAAAGAAGAACACCCAACCCCTGAGTTCTGAACTTCAGTGAATCCTCTCCAGCAACTGTGCTAGTAAACCAAAGCAAAGTCCCAGGCTCCAATATTAAGGTCTTACAAACCTGAACCTAGTAAGAGAAGAGCAACCCCCCCCCCGAGTTCTGAACTTCTGTGAATCCTCTCCAGCAACTGTGCTACTAAACCAAAGCAAAGTCCCAGGCTCCAATTTTAAGTTCTTAAAAACCTGAACCAAGTAAGAGAAGAGCACCCACCCCCTGAGTTCTGAACTTCTGTGAATCCTCTCCAGCAACTGTGCTAGTAAACCAAAGCAAAGTCCCAGGCTCCAATATTAACGTCTTACAAACCTGAACCAAGTAAGAGAAGAGCATCCACCCCCTGAGTTCTGAACTTATATGAATCCACTCCAGCAACTGTGCTAGTAAACCAAAGCAAAGTATGTGTTAACTATATAGAAAATACCCAGTCCTCCTAGCATACTAGTGTATGTTTGTTTAGCTATTGTACCTGGTCAGCTGAAACACATCTCTGTGTACCCAAACCCCTCACCTCAAGCTCTCTACTTGTCCTCCTATCTCCCTTCCTATCTGCCCACCCATGCTCTCTGTTAGTTCCTTATCTCTCCACTTAGTTCCTTATTTCTCCACCAAAGTCACTTTTGGTTTAGCCCCTATATTGTTACTACTTTCTATACCTTCTCCTCACACAATCTACTTCAGCCCCACAGACTTTCACTCACCCAACCCTGACCCAAGAGCCCCCTTCTCCCCTCGCTATCACCCCACTTATCTTCCTAGCCTTGCTCACAACGTAGTATACATTTCCCCCATCCCTGGTCTTGCTTTCAGCTTCTTGTATGTTAAACCCTCCTCCATAGCCTTGTGCAAAATAAAATAAAATAAAAGGACTTAATCCGTAAGAGAAATAATAAGTCTGTCCTGCTGAAAAGCCTTTCACTGATTGTTTTTGACTATTTCCGTGTCTCTTCCAGGATGGTTCTAACCCGCTCCATTCACTCCCCTACCCTACTGCCATTCCCACCCACCCCTAGATCACTCAAACGTATAGCCAAACACCACATCCAGCAGCAATTCACACCTTCCCAATTATCCTATTATACCCCACAAATCAAGTACAACATAAGCTATAACCACCACACCCATAATAACACACCCAAGGATATCACCTAGTACACACACACTAGTATAATCCCTAAATAAACGCTACCCTCACCAAATCTAACAACATGCACAGCTTAAAAAGAAACTTTCTACTAAAAATACTACTTTACCCATCAATTATCTCTGTCCTACTTCTGCTCTCCATTCTTTCTTCCTACCACACCCAACTACATATCGCTATACCACCCCAATGGCAAACTGAACCAATAGCTAACCCTACACTACTAAAAAACTTTCCTATAACAACACCCAACACTACCTCCTTTCAACCCCCATCCCACATTTAAAAGTTATCAGTAAAAACAAACACTCACACCTCACACAAGCTATCTAAAATTTTTGACAAACTAGCCAAACTCTATCTAAACCTACTGCAAAAACTCTCCTGCTGTGGAGACATACACCCAAACCCTGGGCCCATCCCAATTGAAAAAGCTGAAATACAGATACCAAATCCCCCCTACTACAAATCCAAATCATCTCTCCTCTTTCTAAATGCAAATGTAAGAAGAACACTGAACAAAATTCATGACCTGCATGCCTTATTAGCCTTGCATAAATCTGACATAGTGATGCTAACAGAAACATGGCTCAAACCTGATCACCACAACAATGAGATCATAGCTCCAGGTTATGATATCATATGTAGAGACAGAATAGGGAAAAAAGGTGGAGGTGTAGCAATACTATTCAAAATCACCTCACTCTAGAACTAGTTGATTATAATACCCACAAAATCAATGAGATAGAACTTATCCTTGCCAAATTTAAACTAAACACCAAGAAACAAATTATCATTGCAGGTGCATACCTCCCGCCAGGTAATAACATTCCTATAATGGAAAACCTGTTAAATTGGTTCTCAAACTCCCTCCCTTATGAAACCATACTACTAGGTGACATTAACATAGACTGGGTCAGCTGCTCCAACCACTATCCCTCAGATCACATCAACCTCCATGGGTTCACCCAAATAATAACTACCCCCACTAGGACTGACAAAACATCCAAACGTCAATCCATTTTGGATTGGATTCTGGTATCTCACCCCTCTCATGTACAACAATCAGGCTGTCTCCCTGACAGTCTAAGTGACCATCAACCCATCTGCCTAATCAGGAATAGAACCCACCATCTCCCCAACCTACCTATCCTCAGGGTAATACGTAACAAAAGAAACTTCATAGCCAATGACTTTAATAGGACACTACGTTGCTGCAACTGGTCCCCACTCTAGCAGCTACCTCTCAATGAAGCTGTACAGTATTTTAACTCAACCTTCCTACAAATCCTAGACTATCATGCTCCCTCCAGAACTATTAGGCCAAAAACCTACCATGCCCCATGGCTTACCAAAGATACAAAAGATACAATGAAAGAAAGAGACAAAATCTGGAGAGCATCTCAAAAAGATAAAAATACTACTCTAAGATAAAAGTACATAGAACTACGTAATAAAGCCAGGAGACTAATTGAACTTGACAAAACCAACTACTATAAAAACCTACAGGATAAATATAATCATAAACCTCAAAAATTTTGGGTCTCCATAAACAGATTACTTCACCCTGGGAAAGCATCCACTCCAACCCCTGTGTTGCCAAACGACCAAGACAGTATCACTAGTCAATTTAATACATTCTTTACAGAAACAGTACAAAACCTAGCTAGTGCCCAAAAAAACTATGGCACTCCAATACAGCCATCCACTACAATCAACAGTAATGCAAATAACAACACCTCTAGCTTTTCCCTGCAGCCAGTGTCCACTAAAAGGATTTCAAACCTCCTTAAGAAGCTAAAACCAACCACACTAGCAGCCGATAAACTTCCTGCAGGTTACCTTCAAATATCAGCAGAGGCCATATCATATCCAGTGTCAGTTCTCATAAATAGGTCAATTTCAGAACACAAAGTACCTACCTTATGGAAAACATCCCACATTGTTCCTCTCCACAAAGGAGGTAACTGCTTAGAGCTGACCAACTATCGCCCAATAGCCATACTATATCCCTTATCAAAAATTTTAGAAAGAGTTGTTCATGTGCAACTAATGCAGTACCTCCAACAAAACAAACTACTATCCAATTCCCAACATGGCTTTAGACCTTCCCATAGTACCACCACCATTCTTCTATCTTTCACCAATACAGTCAACCATTACAGAAACAAAGGTCTTTTCATATCATCCATTTTCCTGGACTTATCTAAAGCCTTTGACATGGTTAATCACAATGTGCTCCTCAATACTCTATCTAGTCTAAATGTATGCTCCTTCACTATACTATGGTTCAACAGCTACCTATCAGAATGGCAACAAGCAGTCCTTTGGCAAGAAAAGCTTTCCTCCCTCTTAGCAATATCCATAGGAGTTCCTCAAAGATCAATCCTTGGCCCATTGTTGTTCTCTCTTTTCACTAATGACACCTCTTCTTCATTGCCCACTGCCTCAGTAGTACAGTATGCTGATGACACCACCATAATATGTGCTGCCCCCATCATTATGGAACTACATACCCTTACCCAAAATAACTTTACTCTAGCTGAAACTTGGTTTTCTAACATAAAACTACTTCTTAATCCCAAGAAAACAAAACTAATCCTATTTACCCCTGGGAGATCAACTACCTTAAACTATAGCCTCATCATAAACTCCAAAGATAATATTCAAATCACACCAACCAACAACACAAAACTACTAGGAGTAGAGATTGATAATCACCTGAGATTTGGTATCCACATAGCACAAACCATCAAAAAGGTGAACAGAAAATTAGGACTCCTCTATAGAAACAAATAGTTCATGACAAAACAGACCAAAGCCACTATTGCAAGAACCTACCTCCTTTCCATCCTTCTTTATGCCTCCCCTATCCTAACTAATCTTCACCTTACCGAACTTCTCAAACTGGAATCATGTTACAATAAGATTGCCACGTTTGCTACAGACTCCACTTATAGGTCCCATTACTGTCATTCCCTAATGCAACTCAAGAGGCTGGAGCTTCCTCAGCTACTATGACTTAATCAAGTCTTAGTAGCACATATGCTCTACTACTACCCTGAGAAAACACCTGCACTCCAGCAACTAATTCAGCCCTATACCACCTCTAGAGCCCTAAGATCTAGCAGCCAAAACCTCATTCATGTAATTAGATATAAAAATGAACCAGGAAAGTCTCTCTTTGCCTGCACAATAGCCCAAAACTGGAACTCACTCCCAAGCCATATAACTACCACTACTTCTATTACCCAATTCAAATACCTCCTGAAATCCCATTATTCAAACAATTGACTTTGCTCTTGCTACTCCCCAGGGTAAACAATAACTATGCACAGTTGTAATTATTTTGCTACTTTCTAACACTTTCCTTACATAGCCTTGCTAAAATGCTTACATTTACCTCCAAACTCAACATCAGAACAATAGGGTAAAACATACCAACACCTGTATACTATTAAATCTGTACCTGATAAAGGATACAATCTCTATCTGAGAAAGGTATATACCTCATTAGATCTCTTCATCTTCTCATCTTGGTCTTACTTCAATACCTATACTTTTTGATGTGTGGGTGTGAGTATATATATATATATATATATATATATATATATATATATATATATATATATGCAAATGTGAATGTATAAATGTATATGTGAATGAGAATGTATATGAGAAAAAAATAATTTTAGTCGTCTACTAATTGTTTGTTTTACTAGATGCATTACATGCTGGGTAACTTTTCATTTTTGTACTACTTTGATATATTGTAACACCTAAACATGCCATTAAGAATGTTTAGAAATGTATAAATGCTAATAGTGTAACATGGAGCTTTTCTCCCCGGGCCTCTGCTGAAAATGGACCTGTGTCCAGTCGGACCCTCCAAGTTAACAAATGTAAAATAAATAAATAAATACAAATAAATCTGGTGTCTGGGTTAATGGGAATATCTATGTATGCTGTTATAACTAATCCTGGAATGTGTTGACTATTACTAACCCACATATGTTGATAAAACATAAACACCATTGCACATATGGGAATGTCGGTCCCAGCAGACTCAGCTGTCCCACCTCAGCTGGCCGTGATACTGGGCTCCAGCACATCTGGGGCCCAATGTGGGACCTCCTCGTCCATTGGTCCTGCACCACCTTTGAGATGAGTGGAACTGCCTCAGGAGATGGGGCTCACCCCCCCCGGGAGTGGGAGTGGACAGAAACCTATCACCTGTGACCAGGTCCAAGTTGTGGTGCGTAGCGAGCTCAACCGGGAGTTTGCAGATCTTCTATGCCAGCTCAAGGGCCACGTGTCATGAATAGAGGGTTGGCATGGCTCTTCAATTCAGCCCCCAGCACAGCCGCCTTTGGGGCTGTGAAGGTACAGTTGTGACTGCCCATGGGTGGGGACCTCAGTCTCACTGTTTTCACTAGGGGGCTCATGGGCTTCCGATTTCCCAACACCCCTCCCCACCAAGGTGTTTAGCCCCCACATGTGTCATATACCGCCCCTGTATGCATCTTGTTTGTCTTGTCTGTTAGCCTACCCAACCTACCTCCCCAAATATACCTACTATCCCTCCCCAACATCCCATTCTCACCTGAAAAAAAAAGGGCAAACTGTTGCCAAAAAAAAAAATCTCGCCCCATACATAGCTGTCCATTTTGCACATGTGTCCACTGGACACAGGCAATCTGGTCTAGCTGGCTTCACAACATAATATTGTTGTCCTCACCCCTCCCTCAGGGGTTTGAGTGTCCAAATCTATCCCCAAATTCAGTGTATATACACAGCTGTTGCTGTAGAAGAAATGGGCAGCTATGGACCTTCCCTGCACCCTTACTGCACATCCCTAGTATTTTCCCTACTGTCTTTCTCTCTTTGTGCCTGGTTTTACCACTTTCCTATCAACCCTTTTTTTCTTTTCTTTTAAAGAAATTAGCACTGGGGTAAGCAGGAGTAAGCACTTATAAGCAGCGGTAAGCGGGTTTAAGCCTGTTTGCATGAAGGTAAGCAATGCCTACACAGGTTAAGCAATTTATAAGCTAAATGAGAATAAGAAACTGTAACCAGAAGTTAGCAGTGCTTACCTGTGCACAAACCCATGCAAACCCACTTACAACTGCTTAAAAGTGCCTTAATCACTCTGTATCCAGTGGCCCTTGTTCTGCCCAACAACAAAATAAACAGCTTCTGCAAGTCTCAAACCCATGGCCCTGCACGCCATAGCCAAAGTGATTTACCACTAAGCGATGTCAGATATAGATAACACTGCTATTTTTACAAACATATCATCCAGCACAGTCATTCAACAGTACAGTAAATGTATGTATACATTTAGATGTATGTGTGTGTGTGTGTGTGTGTGTGTGTATATTTATATCTAAATAGATATATACATGTATATATATATATATTTATATATATATATATATATATATATATATATATATATATATATATATATATATATATATATATATATATATATATATATATACACATATGCATACATCTATAGATATTTATGTCTACATATATATATATATATATATATATATATATATACAGCAATATATATATATATATATATATATGTATATACAGATATATATCTATAGATATAAAAGAGAACATACCAAATACATATATGACCACAGGCACCATTAATGGGGGTAAGGGGGCTCAAGCAACATATGTCTTGTACATATTGATATTCCACCCCCCCCCCCCAAACACACAGCCAAACAGGTCTGTCCTGCAATACAATACCAACTGTTGCAAATCCCATAACCAGGACCTGACACAACATGGGCAGAAGATGGTAACAGTAATCCATCCCTCCTGTATGATGTCACAGGCTGGTATCAATAACATATCATGCTGTACAGTCTGGCTACCATAGGGCATGTACAATGTGGAAGCAATAAACATTCCTAAGGACATTTCTAAGGTACTTATACACAGACACATATATGCAGATACATATCTATCTATCTATCTATCTATCTATATATATATATATATATATATATATATATATATATATACACACACACACATATAGACATATATGTAACTACACATTCACACACAGAGATATGTATAGGAAGATACATATTTAGAGGGTTCACACCGTACGGAGCAGTCAGTATGCCTACAGTTGCCACCTTACCAACTGGACACTGTATGAGTCACCCATACAACATATGAGTTCTGCCTGCAACTTATACCCACTGAGAGGTCAAAGAATATAACACCACACACAGGTTTGCATACATGAGAATGCTTTATTTGTGTACTATTACAGTTGTATATGCCATATCATATAGATGTTTAGACTCTGAAATACATATAAACAGACTAATGCAACTGTCAAACAGATAAATTAATACAGTATTCTGGAAAGCATTACATATGTTGCTGTCCAGGCCAATTGGAAGTACTACACTGCATGCTGCATGCAGGTAGCAAGTGGAGGACACTGACTGGTGCAGAGGCCATCACCTGATCATGTGCATCACCCACAAAAGCCATAGCTATATGTGCATATGTATCTATATCTGTATATGTGTAGACATATATTGCTGTGTATATGTATATATTTTAGTGTTTATGCATATATATATATATATATATATATATATATATATATATATATATAGATATATATATGTGTGTGTGTGTGTGTGTGTGTGTGTGTGTATGTGTGTGTGTGTTCACATATATATCCATATATGTATGGAGATATGTATATGTGTATATATCTATATAGATATATGGATAACTATATATACATATATTTTTACCATATGTCCAGAATATGGAGTGGAGTCCTACCTCAGCACCAGTAGTCCCAACCTCTTAGTACAAGGGGATGTCATGTATATATTGCAGGTATATATTTAGACTGTTGCTACTGTAATAGGGTTTGTCTTAACAGACATGTTGTGTGTGGGATGTCATATCTGCTTTTGACATGTGCGCAATTGGCTACTGACAGACATCCTAAGGACATGTTAGTACATTACCACTGCTAGCACAGTAATGATCCTGTGGACTACAGCAGAGATATAACCAATAGATGTGGACAGTCTGGCACTCAGTGGTCAGTCCAGAGGTGTGCACATATCCCTTTCATGCGAGGCATGTGGACCACGCCTCCCAATGTGGATGTTAATAGCCATGTACATAGGTATATCATGTAAATACTGGACTACATATGCCCACACAGTTTATGTATACACACATGCCATTCTGTCCTGACACATAATACCTGGTGGTGCAGGGGTCACATGGCCACATACTACCCAGTAATTAGTGACATACAGCTGTACAGAATCCCACTGCTTTGTCAGAAATACACAACAGTTACGATCACCTGGCAGCAGTATGTCTTACAAATAACTGTACGTAGCACACTGGGTAATTACATTAGGCTGCTAGGCATGTCACAAAGCACTGTGCAAACTGCAGGTAGACTTTTGCATGGGGGAATACTCATGTACCTGCAATTATAGTGAGCTCTACACACATGTCACAGCACAGAGTAACAGACACCTGTGAGAAAGTGCATACCCACAACCAATGTAAACACAGCCACAGCCACATATGGTACACAAGCTTAATATGACATTATATTGAATGATAAACCCCATCCTCATATGTGCCACTCACACATTAACCCTACATACACTGGGTTATGGCACTGTGTGGTCTGATGGCTGTCTGTGGTATGGGACATGTGTGTGTCTGGCCCTACAGACATATGAGCCAATAGGGTAACATACACTAGAGCAGCATGTAACATCAGATAGAACAAGACCAAGAACAATGGCATCTACCACAGTCTGTGCAAAGCCCAAGGTATGTATACGCAATACATATACTGTTGACAATCACCACAAGTACACAGACCCCAGTACTGTACACACAACCGCAGAATGGCCAAGTTATGTTCTCAGAAACAATCCCTACCATGCATAACATATCTAGCAGTCTAATATCTGACTGGCTTGTTATCAGATATGATGTCAATAAATAATGGTGTACAGGACATATGCACCTCTTACTGCATGACATATGTACAAAAGTTGACAGACATGCAGCTGGAGCTACGAACACTGGCCCAATATTGGCATGTTGCTGCGATAACCTCATACATTTACTGTCGTACCTGGGTGTGTTGTGACATATGTCCTATGAGGGATCTGAAGTCATTAACTCTCATGGCTGTCACCATGTACTGACTGCAATCCTCACACTATGCTTCTGCAGTTTTCACATAGGTGTTCTGTGAGTAACACAAGAAACAAAAGGCTCCACACACTGCCCAGTGTACAGCTGACCTTACAGATGGGAGTTTCCTGAAAACCATAGCATTCATGACAGGTATTAAAACATGTAGACCAGCCATATCCACATATGTTAAACCAACATTACTCCAAATGCAGAATAGCAACACTTACATTCTGTAGTCATGCCAGGCACATCCCCCTCCTGTCTGTTGGCCTGTTTCCACAGTGTATGTTGTTAGCGGTAAATCCCAAAACCATCTGTGATGTTGTTTGCTAAACACCAGATCTAGGTCCTGCTCACAGTGAATGAAAAGGCCCAACACCAACATGATGTTCCTAGATATTGTACTGTGTTTCCATGCAATCGGCTATGGGAATGTTACCACAGCTGTTCCACATGCAGTCAGCTAGAGGAGGAGTGCAATTCATGAAGAGGCCATCAGCTGATCATGTGCATCACTTACAAAACACAAGCTGCTGCCTAAGCAAAGCAGGTGTACATCTCCACATCCACCTTAAAAGGAGTGAGAGAGACAGACAGAGATAAAGTAAGTCAGGGAGGGAGTGGGAGAGTAAAACCTAAGCATGTTTGTGTCACACACCTACCAGTACATGGTTTCAAACCCCTGACTGACTATGTATTGCTATCACATGTCTACGCAGTTATTACATAGCGTATATGTTGCAGAGCTGGCTAAATGTATATGTGATGGTGAATGGCATCTGCAACTGTGATATAGTAGTGATACAGTAGGTGTAATACACGTGCCTGTCCACATGAATAGGTGTCAGCCAGGAGGAAGTTGTAGTGAGTGTGAATGTTGTCAAAAGCATCATACACTACACACGCAGACACAGGGTGCCAGTACTGACATGGCTGAGTGCATTGCCTCACGGGTGTGCAGTGGTTGACTGTGTCAGAAGGCTATACAAGACTAGGTGAAGTGTATACCTTGGCATCAGGCCACATGACAATGGTCTGCAGTTCATAGGTTCATAGGTTTCTAGGGTAGGTACTTGGCTATTAGCCCTAGGGCCTATATAAGCCTAGCCAAAAAGGTACCCTGGCTTTCACCACCCAAGAAATGTATTTTCCTGTGCCCCTGCCAAGCAGAGCCACAGAAGTGATCCCTAGGGTGAATTTCCTATTTCCCATCCAATCATCAAGAATTTTCTTGAAGAGTGCTAATGAGGAGCTCTGTTTGACATAGATAGGTAGTCTGTTCCAGAGTATGGGAAGTCTCTGGGACAGGGATCTATCCCTCCAGCATGTTATGTTTATTGTGTTGACAAGGTTTAGGTCCCTAGAGCATGTTGCTCAGAGAGATTGGGATTTCTTTAAGGGGAGCATGTCCAACAGCTCTGGGTTTGACATAGCTTTGTATGTTAGGCAGAGATTGCCCCTGAGAAGGCAATATGCTATGGAGTAAAGCTGGAGTTTTTTGAGACGGTCTGTGTAGGGCATCTGTTTGCGGCCAGTAATCCTCTTTGTGAGGTATTTCTGTGGCCTTTCCAGTTGTTGTAGATGTCTTGTGAGGTACATACCAAAAGGGGCGTTGTACTCTATAATGGGTCTAATGAGTGATGAGTAGAGGGGAACAATGACCTCTTTTTTTCTGGATGAGAAACCTTTTGTGATGAGGTGAGCCACATAGGATTTCCTGACCACTGTGGCGATGTGATTATCAAAGGAGAGACTACTGTCCACCTGTGTCCCAAGGTCTCTTATCACACTTTCGGCATTAAGTAGACTACCACTTATGTGGTCATTCATGGGTACAGAGTTTTTACCAAAGGGGATGACAATACACCTTTTGGCATTGAGCTTCAGGCCATGGCTTTGACACCAGGCATCTGTCTCATTGAGGCCCTTTTGTAGTATGTCCACATCATTAGGAGTTTCGATTATGGCTCGTAGTTTGCAGTCATCTGCAAATTTTGTTAGCCAAAAACCTTCTGTGTTAGCCTGTACTTCAGAGAAGTAGATACCAAACAGGAGAGGACCCAGGACTGAACCCTGTGGTACTTCACTTGTCACTGGTCTGAAGTCAGATTTGGGTCTGCTACTTTCACAGTGTGGGTTCTGTCTATGAGCCAGTTGGCAACCCATCTTGTTACATAGGGATTTATACCTAGTTTAGTGAGCTTATCTATAATTTCAGAGTGGGGGATGGTGTCGAAATCCTTGGCGAGATCTAGATAAGCTCTGTGAACCACCTTACCCTCCTCTATGGCTTTGGTGACTGCTTCAAAGAAGTCAATCAGGTTTAGGAGACATGATCTGCCTTTTACAAACCCGAACTGGATAGGGTCCAGAATTTGGTGATTACCAATGTCTTTGTTTGAGTTCTATGATGATACGTTCCATGGCCTTGCAGACCAGGCTCGTCAGGCTAATGTGGCGGTATTTCCTGGGGTCCATCGTGGGTCCCCCTTTGTGGAGTGGGATAACCATCACGGTGTGCCATTCAGTGGGCACAAAGCCTGAGGTGAGGCTATAATTGAACATGGTACTTAGGTAGGGTGCCAATTCATTCTGTAGTTCATGTAGAACGCAGCCTGGGATATTGTCAGGTCCCATGGATGCTGTGTTCTTGGCTTTGGAGAGTGTGTTCTTACCTGTGCAGCCATGATTACAGGAACTTTGCATTCTTCCAGTATAGAGATAGGCCCTCTAGGGGGTGAGAGGGGGGTAAAGTTAGCACTAAACCTATCTGCCAGGATGTTGGAAATATCAGTTGGTTCTGTATATTTAGTGCCATTGCGCTGTAACTCAGAGCAGATCTGAGTGTTACCATTGAGATTCTTGTCATAGCTATAGAAAGCTTTGTGGTTGTCTTTAGAGTCAGTGGCAATTTTGTTTTCGTAACTAGCTTTGGAGGATTTTATGAGGGATCTCAGCTTCTTACTGTAGTGTAGTGTCTGGATTGGCCCACACAGGTGGGTATTGTGTTCACCATCCAGTCACCTGGGTTACTATTGTGTGTAGCCAGTGCTGTGCAATGCTTGCCATGTATGTGTTCCTTCATCCATGACATGGACGGTGTCTGGGATGTGCACATGTCCCCACATGTGTGTAGAGTGACATGTGGAACTGTACCTGGGGTGTCTGGCCCATATTGTGTACACAGATTGTTATCATCAGATGTGCCAGTCTTGGCCTCATGTGGCGGGAACTGGTAATGGACAGCAGGTTGACCCTGCACCTACATTGATAGCATGATACAGGTATTCCCTGGTGTCAGTGGCATCTGTCCATACAGGGCATGTGTTTAAGGCATGGTATGTCCTGTTTGGGTCACATTTGATGGCAGCTCAGTTGTTTCAGGCATCCAGTGATGAACATAGTGAAGGCACACTGTCTGCAAGTACGTGCCTATTGTACTGATGGACAGGGTGCCATGCCCTCTGTAGTCCACTGCAATCACACCATGGTTACTATCTGTGGGCAGTATGCAGGATACTACCAACATAGCAGTTGTTGCCTAGGCAAGTGTGTTTGTCTATGAGACATGGGTTGAGAGTGTTGTCTGTGTAATACAAGGGTTGCTTACTTTGTTCTCCAAGCCTTGATGTCACATGTAGGGGTGTGGATTGACACCCCAGCCTCTTGGCTATTTGACATCTGTTATCCTTGTAAGATGGACATTGTGACATATAATATGGCCACCATATAAGAGATTTGCAAAACCCGCTCCACACGCCACAGAGATTACTGGGGTACTCCTTCCCCAAAGGTGTATTTCACTGGGAATGACATCAGCAAGCTTGCCAAAGTGGGTCAATGGAGGTTGTAGTGACTGTAAATGACCTCAAAAGCATTGCACCCCACACAGACAAAGAAACACACACACAAACATCCACACTTACCATGTCTGGGAATAGAACCCCTACCAAACTACTATATCACACTACAGCATTACGCTGTTATAGAATGCACCACAGAGACTACTGTGTTATTCCTTCTCCAAAGGTGTATTTCAAAGTGAATGACATCAGCAAGCTTGCCAAAGTAGGGCATTTGAATTGTAGTGAGTGTGACTAGCCTAAAAGGCATTGCTCCCTACACAGGCACACACACACAAACACACACACACAGTTGCCATGTCAGAGATTACAACTCCTACCTAACAAGTTTATCACACTACAACATTACGCCATTATGGGATGTGCCACATAGATTACTGGGCTGATCCTTTCCCAAAGGTGTATTTCAAAATGAATGACATCAGCAGGCTTGCCAAAGTAGGGCATTTGAATTGTAGGGAGTGTGACTAGCCTAAAAAGCATTGCTCCCTACACAGACAGAGACACACACACACAAATCCACACAATTGCCATGTCTGGGATTAGAACTCCTACCTAACTAGTTTATCACACTACAGCAGTATGCAGTTATAGGACACACCATGGAGATTACTGGGTTACTCCTTTCCCAAAGGTGTATTTCAAAGTTAAATGACATCAGCAGGCTTGCCAAAGTAGAATATTTGAATTGTAGTGAGTGTGACTAGCCTAAAAAGCATTGCTCCCTACACACACACACACACACACACACACACACACACACACACACACACACACACACACACACACACACACACACACACACTTGCCATGTCCAGGATTAGAACTCCTACTTAACTAGTTTATCACACTACAACATTATGCAGTTATAGGATGCACCATGGAGATTACTGGGTTACTCCTTTCCCAGAAGTGTATGTCAAAGTGAATGACATCAGCAGGCTTGCCATAGTAGGGCTATGGAGAGGGCAGTGTATGTGCATGGGCCATAACCCATTTATCTAGAGGTAGACACACCACACTCAGGCACACGCAGGTTTATATTCCGCAGGTACATGTATACAACTGCTAGATGACTATTGCCTTGTACAGTTATTTTGCACAGCTAGCACTAGCACCAGAGTCTTTAATGCTGAGGAATACCAGTAGCTAATTTCTACAGTGAGTGACATTTACACATCATGTGGTTGTACCCATTTGGCAGTGTGTTGGGTGGGATAGGCTGCATGATGGAAGGCTCTTTGTCACTGTCACTCTCTTCCACACATCTATGTATGTGTACCTTTGGCATATTATAGTGTGTTGTCCTTGGATATATGTGTGTATTCCTATCCAATGTGTGAGCAAAGCATGACTGGTGCATACTGAGGAGTGTATGCACTACCATCTGCAACTGCCAGATATGTATGGTCCGCTGTTGTTGGCAGACATGGGCTTCATTTCTCTAAGTGTGTGAGCATGCCTATTTTGCCCTTCTGTATTGAATGTGTGTATCTATTCCAGGTAGATGGTACTCCAGTGCAGACCTTTGTGTTCTACACCTACAACTAGCAAACTGTTTCTGCAGGATATCTGTAGATCAGTTGGCAATATGGGGTCAAACTGTGCAAGGGATAGTGTGTACTGTAGGTGATTGCATCTGTGCTGCTTCTGCTACATGGTACTGGTGTTAGCATTCAGACATGTGTACTGTTATACACTGTGATGTTTTATGTCCTCAATTACTGTCAGGTGGACATTCTTGCTCACAGTGATGTCCTGGGCAACACATGGTGAATATAGATGTGTCCAGTATTGTGGTCAAACGCCTACATATTCATGGAAAGATATGCCATTCTGGAGGGGGAGCTGCAGACACTTGCTGCTGGGTCTGTGTTTCTAGTTCAGCACCTTGGTGCAGTGATGAGAGAGGATCCCATACCTGCACATCCATCGACGTGACAGTATGGCCTTATCTTGCTGTGGCAATACCTCACAGCTAGACATATTTACACAGGTTACCCAGTGACAGGGGTCATAAGTCAGGACATTACCCTTATTGTGGTGTATGGGCAGGTTTGTAGCCACCCATTTTTGTGTTTGCAGCCAGGGATAGTATATGCACATGGCTGTGTGATGGACTTTGCACATTCCATGCTGCCCATGCTCCCACCCCCCCTATTATTCTATCCTCTCCCATACATTATACATACATTCTCTGATACTTTCCCTATAGTTATCACCTCATCACAGCTGTGTTTTGGTGTTGGTCCACAGTTCATGCAGTGGGACATGGTGGACATGTTACTGTGGTTTGTCCACATGGCCTTGCATATGGCTTATGTGGAGTGTGTCATGTTGTTATTTGGGTGTCCATGACATAACATACATTGGCAGTACGAGTGAGATGAAGGCCTTTGGCAGAGGCCTGTAGGCCATTTTGTGGTGATGCAGGCCAGCTGTAGCAGCCCTTTGCAGTCTGTCAGCCCTAAAGTCCCAGACTGCTATACAGTATATTCCTATAGGGTGACAGGGTAGATGTGCTAGGTGTTCATGCCAATACTTTCTATCAGAATTGATCAGGTAGTGTGGATGCTGGCAGGGTGCTGCTTACAGCTAGGGGCACACCTGCAGGGGACACCTGCACTGCATGCTACATTCTTTTGCTATTGCCATGCACAGGTGGTGGTCATATTGTACCCATTCTTGACAGCAGGGATAAGACTGGAGAAGTACCTGTGGGTGGTGGTTGGGTGAGCTGGGTGCATGTGTACTATGGACGCTACTTGCATCTGACTCGCAGATATGCATGGGGCATTCCAGTTATGCTGGCTTGTGCAGGCACATCAGCAATTTCCCAATACATCAGTCCTATCACCTTTGTGATCTGCAAGTGTTTGGCCGGACGACAACATTATTCCCTACTACAAGCCCAGATAATGTGATGCATACCTGTATGTACAGTTCCAATGGTGTGTCCATTTCATGGTTACAGATTATATGCTGTATGTCTGGGGTACTTTTCCCTGTGTACTGCTTGTATATCTAGCCCAACAGTCATGCCATGTCCATCTTTCAGATGGTGACACATATTACCACCATATATTTACAGTGGCTGACTGCTAGCATGTGTTATACTGGAGAGCATTGTCTTTGGCACTGCAGTTGTGAGGACTTGGCCCTGTCATCGGCAGTAGTGGGCTATGGCCACCAGGTCAGACCTCAACATGTATACATACTGGCCACTCTCACACAATATGAAACACACACCAACCTAACACACGCATACCTGCATATTGTACAAATGCTACTATCTATCCTGCTACCTTGGCCACCTCAGGTCATCTGTGCACCACTGGTATTATGCCTACACATACATGTAACTACATGACTACATTGGATTGGGGGGAACACCTGACTGTTACTACATTTCAAAATAGTATTGGGGGCACACTTGACTGTTTCTATATTTCTACATAGGATTGGGGGGTCACACCTGACTGTTACTACATTTCTACATAGGATTGGGGGGACACACCTGGCTGTTTCTACATGTCTACATAGGATTGTGGGGTGGGTCACATCTGACTGTTACTACATTTCTACTAAGGATTGGGGGGCACACCTGACTGTTACTACATTTCTACACAGGATGGGGGGCACACCTGCCTGTTTCTACATTTCTACATAGGATTGGGGGGGCACACTTGACACGTACACATTTGCTATGACTGTACTGGTATGTCAGGTACTCCATTTCATTCTGTATTGTAGCCTATCATGCTGACTAGAGGCATATCAGTGTACTACAGGTCTTAGGTTTGATTGACCTACATATCGGTTTCTGACTTCTTACCCTTCAGAACTCACATCCCACTGCCTGACCTGATGTAGTCTGTCTGTGTAGTCCTGGGGGGGGAGGTTACCCATAGCCATCATTCAGAGGCTATAGCACAGCCTTTGTTTGTGTTTGTCTACACCTGTCATGCTGGCTGGGACTATTGTTGAGTATGTGAACCTCCCTGACTGGCATGTGTGTGTCATATGGACTCACATGTGGCCCAGCACATTTCCTGCAGTGGGTTTTGTCAACATGTGTACTACTGGCTATTTTGGTGACACGAGTAGCTGTTACAGATAACATACTGCCACTATAGGTGTCTACTATCTGCTGGAACCCCATTCAGCCACCCGATTCCCTTGCATGCTCACATCCATACCACAGATACAAGTAACAACACATACTACTCCATTCGGCAATTGGTAAGAAGAGTGACTTACCTTGTGGGTGTGCCAGCATTGAGGATGGTGCTGGAGGGCTGCCTATGTCAGATGCACATAGTACACTTCCTATACATGATTGAGCACAGGTAGTGTCATGTTTGGCATCCTTATTAATTTATGTGCGAGTCAGGGAGGGGTGTCATTCCCTGGGTCCATACTGTGTCAGTGTATATGCTATGTATTGCCTCTTTGCCTACGCCAGGGCAAACTGGGCATGACTCTTTTGCCTACTGGGGCAGGCTCAGGTAGTTCCTCCTCCGAGTCACTCTGTGTCTGTGCAGGTCTTGGCAATGGTGGGGGCCTGTGTGACTCTGACCCGTGTTGTTCCTGCTGCAGCTGTTTCCGCAGGATCATATTGTGTAGCATGGCACATATGATGACAATTTGAATACCTGTAGTTGGGGAGAACTGCAAGGCTCCACCGTATGTATCCAGGCACTGGAACCATGACTTGAGCATCCCAAACACATGCTCTATTATAATCCTGGTCTGTGCATGTGCCTCATTATGGAGTTCTTGCTCGGGTGTGTGTGCATTTCTGATGAGTGTCATCAGCCACAGCTCCAGTGCGTAACCAGCATCCCCCACTAGGTGACCATAAGGGATGTCCCCAGTGGCAAATCTCTGGTACAGTTGCGTCAGATGGTAAATGTGGGAATAGTGATAGCTTCCAGGGCAGCCAGCACACACATTCATTATTATGCCCTGGGCATCGCACATGACCTTGCAGTTGATGGAGGGGAAGTCCTTGCGGTTGATATAGACCATACCCCACTCACCAGGTGGTGCTTTGATACATATGTGCGTGCAGTCTATAGCACCCACTACCTCAGGGTATTCTGCTATTTGGTGGAAGAGATGCATATTGCTGGCCACTACCTCACGGGTGTTGGGGAAATATACATGCTCACAGGCATGTACTGATGTGACATCCAGGAACTGGTAGAGTACCGTGGATGCTGATGCCTGTGAGATACCCATAATATCTCCAATTGGCCTTTGGAAGGTACCTGTAGCTAGTATTCTTAGGCCTACACATACCTTGGTATCCACTGGGATGGGTTCCCCTCTGTTAGTTCTGTGTGTCAGGAGTGGCCGGCACAGCTCAACAATTTGCTGTAGGAGGTGTCTGTCCACCCTATAGTGCTCCACTATCTCCAGCTCATGTAGCCCCTGGTAGGTTACCCTGGGTCGGTACACTCTTCTCCGTCACCTCACTGTGGGTTGGTCGACAGCATTCTCATCCTCACCACCCACATCCTTTTCCACATGTTGATGTATGATAGCTATTGCAGCCCATATCATTTTGTTGTTTTTATTTGTTAAAATTCCCCCGGTTGTATACATCAGTGGTGTAGAGAATGTGGGAAAAACCAGAGGGAAAGTTGTTTGCATAGTTTATAGTAGTGTTCTGGGCTAGGCTGGTCTGCTGCCAGTGTAATTGACTGATTCTGATACATTTCACTTGCCAGCTATGCTAATTCTCCCTGATTACCTTCCTATTGCTGTTTTCCCTTCCCATTGCCTTCCTGTTTAAGCCCAGGGGTGCACCATGCAAACACAGTGCTCAAATGTGCACATAGCTGCTATTTCCTGGTTTTCTTTTTTTTTTTCATTTTAAAACCCGGTGCATGGCGCGTACACCCGCTTAGGCAATGTAAAGAGTGCTAAGCAGCCTCAGACACATACCCTTGCTTAGCTCTGCTAAGCTAAGGGCAAACCCAAGCCACAGGGCTCCAATCCACTTACAGTATGCCTGACACCCTCCCAATGATGTCAGCTAACTCCTAGGCTTTCACCAGGCTACTCCTGCTCTTACACTGTTGTGTGCTGACTAACATTGAGGTGAAATCTGGGATTCAGTATCATTCCCCTCATTTGCATAAGATTGCCTGCTGATGCATAGTTACAGGTCCCACACTGAGCCTCCCCCATTAGCAACCACTATTCACTGACCATGTTGTCTTCTGCCTGCCCATGTGTATAATGGCAAAGTAGTGATTTTGTTTAGGATGCTTGTTTTAGTTTTTCTTTTTTATTTTTTGCCTGATTCCATTTGTGCACCACTTCCCTAAGCTTAAACAGCCAAAATTGGCTAAAAAAAAATAAAAGTTCATATTTTTTTTTGCAACTGTTTTCCATGCCAGTGGCTATATATTTGGCCATTAGCATGCTTTCAACATGATATACACCTTTTATTTGGAGCTGTCATGGCTCCGTTTTTTAGTTTGCAGAAATGTACTTGGTTACTCACTGAGTACATTTCTGCAGATTATATTAGTCCTGCATATCTGGCTGACAGCTTCCTAGATTGCAGATTCACCTCATTTGCATGGATTTCACCTGTGACTGGGGTAATTTGCATACAGGAGCTGAGTCCACGCAGGACTAGTGCAGGAGCCCTCATGCACGTTCCTGCAGCTGGGTCTGTATATTAGTTCATCGACAGCTTAGGTTGTCAAATCTGTAATGACTGACACCGAAGCATTGAACTTGCAAAATCTCAAATCGTCATTTCAGTGAATTCTTTCCTCAGGAAAGAAGTCGCTTGGTCGTTATCGGGGATTTGCCCTTTCGGCAATGTGGAGCGATCTTGGAGTTTGTATATTTAGTTAGGGGGTGGGGGGGCACAGGCTCCCACATTGGGGGGTGTGGGGGCAAAGCCCCCACTTTATTTAGTTTGAAAAGTTAATTTTTGCATGGACGGCCTACTGAATTCTTTCCCGAGGAAAGAATTTGCTGAAATAGCCATTCACGATTTTTGCAAGTTCGACACTTAGGTGTCGATCATTACAGATTCGACAACCTAAGCTGTCGATGAACTAATATAGACCTCCTGCAGCTTATTCCTGGATCGCACGGCAGACATATTGCCTGCTGGAGCTCCTGCACTAGTCCTGCACACCATGCAAGACTTACTGAATCCCCTCCAGCATATCACAAAGTACCTGCAAACAATTTTCCGTTAGTAATAATCCAAGAATGTAAAGATTCTATAATGGTTTCAGAGGGTGCCTTCCATAAGGATGCTATATGTATGTTATGATGACTGCTGACAACTGAAGACATCAAAGCTTCATATTGTAGTCTAAGAGGCTATAATTAGAGAGATGGCCTATACACATACTCAGTTTTAAGCACAGAATATCAGAATTTAATGCACTACTTGATGTTATCCATGTCCAAAGTTGATGAATAGGAGGGCAATCCCAAAACTTGTGGGTTTAGGGGCCATCCTGAACAAAGGGGCATTTCTACAAATCCTTTAATTGTCCTTGCTGAATTCCAGTATCCTTTGGGAATCAAAAAGACTTTAGTTTCAAAGGCAGAAGTGGCATACTGTAAGTATATCTCTCAACCTCTAAGCACAAGAAATCGGGAAAAAGACCCCAAAATAGGGACAAATGTTAAATACTGCATATATAAACTTATAAAGTTGCTATAATAAAAGGTATTGTGTTATCATGCATTTTCTGAAACATGTGAAATCTGAAACTCAAATACCTGTCATTATTTAATGAGTTCATTTCTCAATGATTTTCCAAAAAACCACAAATTTTATAGAGAACAGAACAAAAATATAAGGCAAAAATTTGGTCAGTTGAAAGGTGTGGCTGTAAGTTACTAATATCTTAAATCTTCTTCTTCTTTTTGGCTGTTCCCGTTAGGGGTCACCATGGTGGATCATCTGTTTCCATTTCTTCCTGTCCTCTGCAAATTGCTGTGTCACACCAACCACCTGCATGTCCTCTCTCACCACATCCATAAACCTTATCTTAGGCTTTCCTCTTTTCCTCTAAACTGGCAGTTCCATCCTTAGCATCCTTTTCCCAATATACCCAGCATCCCTCCTCAGCATATGTCCAAGTCAACACAATCTCACCTCTCTGACTTTGTCTCCAAACTGTCCAACCTGAGCTGACCCTCTAATATACTGATTTCTAATCCTGTCCATCCTTGTCACACCCACTGCAAATCTTAACATCTTTAACTCTGCCACTTCCAGCTCTGACTCCTGCCTTTTTGTCAATGCCACCATCTCCAACCCATACAACATAGCTGGTCTCACTACTCTCTTGTAGTCCTTCCCTTTCACTCTTACTGGTACCCGTCTGTCACAAATCACTCCTGACACTCTTCTCCACCCATTCCACCCTGCCTGTAATCTCTTCTTCACCTCTCTTCCACACTCACCATTACTATGAACTGTTGATCCCAATTACTTAAACTCATCCATCTTCTCCAACTCTACTCCCTGCATCCTCACCATTCCTCTATCTTCCCTCTCATTCACACACACATATTCTGTCTTAGTATTGCTGACCTTCAGCCCTCTCCTCTCTAGAGTATATGTCTATCTCTCCAGGGTCTCTTCAACCTGGTCCCTACTCTCACTACAGATCATAATGTCATCTGCAAATATCATAGTCCATGGGGCCTCCTGTCTGATCTCGTCTGTTAACCTGTCCATCACTATTGCAAATAAGAAAGGGCTCAGAGCTGATCCTTGATGTAATCCCACCTCCACCTTAAACACATCTGTCACTCCCACTGCAGACTTCACCACTGTCACACTACCCTCGTACATATCCTGTACAACTCTTACATACTTCTCTGCCACTCCTGACTTCCTCATACAATACCACAACTCCTCTCTAGGCACCCTATCATATGCTTTCTTCAAGTTCACAAAGACACAATGCAACTCCTTCTGACCTTCTTTATATTTCTCCATCAACACTCTCAGAGCTAACATTACATCTGTAGTGCTCCTTCCCACCATAAAATCATACTGCTGATCACTAATCATCACATCCCTTCTTAACCTAGCTTCTACCACTCGTTCCCATAACTTCAAGCTGTAACTGATCAGTTTCATCCCTCTGTAGTTACAACAGCTCTGCACATCACCCTTATTTTTAAAAATAGGTACCAAAACACTTTTTTTCCATTCCTCAGGCATCCTCTGACTTTCCAAGATTTCATTAAACAATCTGGTTAAAACCCCACTGCCATTTCTCCTAAACACCTCCATACTTCCACTGGTATGTCATCTGGACCAACAGCCTTTCCATTCTTCAACCTCTTCATATCTGTCCGTACTTCCTCCTTGTTAATCTGTTTCCCTTCCTGATTCACTATCCCCACATCATCCAACCTTCTCTCTTTCTCATTCTCTTCATTCATAAGCCCCTCAAAGTACTCTTTCCATCTGCTCAACACAATCTCCTTACTTGTGAGTATGTTTCCCTCACTATCCGTTACACCCTTACCTGCTACACATCTTTCCCAGCTCGGTCCCTCTGTCTAGCTAACAGGTCCTTGTCTCCCTCTTTAGTGTCCAACCTTTCATACAACTCTCCATATGCCTTATCCTTAGCCTTTGCCACCTCTCTCTTTGCCATGCTCTTCATCTCCTTATACTCATGTCTAATTTCTTCATCTCTTTGGCAGTCCCACTTGTTCTTTGCCAGCCTCTTTTTCTGTATACTCTCCTCTACTTCCCCCATTCCACCACCAGTTCTCCTTGTCCTCCTTCCTCTGTCCAGATGTCACACCAAGCAACTTTCTAGCTGTCTCACTTACCATCTCTGCTGTAGTTACCCAGCTATTTGGTAACTCTTCACTGCCCCCCAGCGCCTGGTTTAACTCTTCCCTGAACTCCACCTCACAATCACCCTTTTTCAACTTCCACCATATCTTAAATATAAATTAGCAATTATTTCTTGGTGGTCTATTTGTGCACTGGTGAGCCAAAAGTGGACTTGGGACACTGCACCTTGGTGATACAGAAATATGCAAATATGATAACAATTTGAAGCCTTAATCTAGTTGGTTATGAACATGAGTGTAAATAGAAATATAACTGTAAGGTATATGCTTGGAAAAAGGACAGCTGTCTATCATATATCTGAGGAATAAATATTTCTGGAAAGATACGTCTCAGATTCTACATATCTGTTGTAATCCCTCAAAACTATTTAGGATATTCTTCCCCAAAAGTGTATGCGGTTCTGATTGATACCCACACTTTACCATTTATGGTCTTTAATAGGGGAGCCATCTAGAATGGAATTGGGATTATTCCATATGCAGAGCCTCAGATAGCAGGCCAGTTTATGATTGTAGACAGAAAGAGACTGTAGAGCCAGATGTGTTTGAATCTGAATTAGGAAAGCAGCCCATGCCATAAATGAATGTAGAAGCCGAAATTCCAAAATAGCCCATCATGGTAAAAATTCATGATCAGATGAAAATAAGTGGGGAGTTAGACGGCTTTAGAATAGCTAATGCTGACATTTGGGTTGTAGCAGTTCTAGCCTTTTTTTTTTCTTTTCCTTCTGTTATCCAAGATGTAGCTAATAGTTTGCTAATTTTGTTAAGGTATGGATATCCTAGAGGATTATGGATATGTTAGAGAACATAAAACAAAGAGGAGCGACAAATATTTTAACCACAGGTATATGATCCATTAAGGAAAGATGAAGTTTTTTTTTCAGGAGTGAAGCCATAAAAAAGGATTTCTCCCAAATAGACTGAACATCAAGCTTGAGCATTTCCTGTATGTCAGAGGGGAGTTTATTGGCAATATAGTGGGAGGGGGTAGTTTTGGTCCATCTAAAAGGGAATGCTCTTATATCTGGGCCTTCATGTTAAAGGGGGAATGATTCGGATTTAGATATATTAGTATACAGCTGAGATAGGATGCCAAACTCTTCTAGAAGCAATAGCTAGGTAAAGACATCATGAAGGGGATCTTCAGTAAGAATTAACCAATCATCTGCAAAACATAGCATTCTAGACTGCATTTCATATACAGTTCACCCAGAGAGATCCTGGGGGTTATTAGTAATTCTATTTACTGGGTCAAATGCAAAGACAAAAAGCACCAGGGAAAGTGTGCAGTCTTGATACATATCCTTCCTTAGCTCAAAAGGATCAGATAGCAGACTGTTATTGATGACTCTAGCTTGCAGAGTTAGATATAACACCTATATCAAAAGTATAAACTCCTCATGAAATCCATCCTCATATAATGCAGACCATAAATAAGTTCATTTCATAGTCAAAGCACTTTTCAAAGTCAACAAAAAGGACTAATTCAAAATCTAACAAATTATTTTAGTGCTTGGGTATAATGTGTCTGAGTAAAAAGATGGTCAGTGTTGCTTCTACCTTCAATAAAACCAAAACTGCATGTTATTGATTAAGAAAGGGAGAAAAGGTTCATTCCATTTTGCTCAATTTTTTGCTTAGAGCTTAATATCCATATTTATTAAAAATATTTATTGGTCTGTAATCAGAAAGAATTATGTCTTGCTTGGATTAGGGCTAGCAGTGATAGTGGACAAAAGTGGGGAGAAATTAATTTTTGAGAGGTTTGAAAATCACAGAGTAAATATATCAAACACTGGCTTAATTATTTTAAAAACTAAAGAGTTCAAGTTTTAATCCATCTGGGCCCGGTGATTTGCCTTTTACTTCACATTCTTTAATCAGGGCAGTGAGTAATTGCTGTGCAGGAGATAGATTAAGTAAATTTGTTTTGTTTAATAAGGACTGCAGTCTTTCTAGAAAGTTCTTTGAATCTCTTAGATCACTATATAGTTTTGAAATAAAATTTGATAGGCTATATTAATAGCCTTTGAAGTGGTAATCAGTTCGTCTGACAATGAACTTCTCATCGCACTTATAATCCCTTTTCTTCTCGTGAAGCTGAGTTTATAGGTTAGTATTTTGCCTGGCCTGTTCCCTTCTGTTGAAGACTGGGAGGTTGCATGTTTTAAATACAGTTGTACTTTCTCTTCTAATGCCACAGTAAGTTGTTGATGTAAAAGTCTCTGTTTCTTAACCTGGGTCTAATTCTTAAATCTTGAAGCTCTACAATTATTCTAGACCACCTCCAGCTTCTTCTCTAAATCAGTAATTTTTAATTGCAGGATTTTATTATGGTAGCTTTCAGCCAGCCGCATATATTCTTAAGCTGCAACTGTCAGGACTCCTTCCAGATTTCTGCAGACATGCCAAAGAGTGAGTTCAGAGATATATGACATGATGACAATAAAGTGAGACTGCTTATAGGATGCTGTATCTCACTCCCTGGAAATTATCACTTCAGACAGTCCAGTGTGATAACCACAAACTGCATATGGTATGTCAAACGGTGACTATTATCAGTATACACATTAAAGTCTTAATGTTGTGTATCAAACAAATAATAATGATAACTCTGCTTAGAGCCTTATTGTAAAATTATAAAAATAAATCTATTACTCTTTCTTGACTTAGGGTGTTTTAAATATTAACATTATTTCATACACTAAATAAAGACATATTTGACTGGAAACTAACATTACCAATTATTCTCATACAATGAAGAGATTTATCATATACCACTCTCATTTCCTTACAACGCATAATATATCACAGCTGTCTCTGCCTGTTAAAGGACTACATGTTATATCTTGACAGCTTAATATATCATTGCATCGTCATCATCATCATCATCAATGCATTTTTTTCCCATTTTGATATGGGGTTGGGGTAGCACATCAACACTAGCCTATGTGACCTAATCACCTGGACACAATTTCTATAAAACCTCAATATATAATTCATAAATATTATGCCATATTCTGATAAAGACAAATAATGCAAATTGTATTCATGAATTTCTAAAAATAAGTAAACATAAAATCGAGACACTTCAAGATATTAGCCGAGTGTCTGTTTATATGTTCATCTAAAGTTTCAGCAAAATATTATGCAGAAGGCCCATTTAATCACATTGGTCTTCACTGTCAGTTTTAATAATTGAATCCATGCTTTTACAGCCCAATAATTAGTTATATTATTGTAGGTGATATAACTAACAACCCTCACATGGTATAAGGGAGGCTCACCTCTCCACATATAAAAACATTGGTGATTGAAGCCCTTTTAATTTAATGGGTTTATAAGTTTATGACTGACTAAAACATAAAACAAATTATCTATATGTGGTGGTTTTGTGTGCATATAAGTACAGAAGAGCACTTGACCTTTGAGCTTGTGTTTCTCCAATGCTTCCATGCATACAGTTAATAGCCAGCTACCAGCACCATGTTAAAACGGACATACCATATGCATTGAGTCAAAAGGGCTTAACAAAGACAGTAAATATTACTTGTCTAGTGACCACTGATAGTTTAGCAACACAAGTTTACACTTCCCATCAGGCTTCATGAAAAAGACCTCTAGTTCAATGAGCTGATTGTTGATGCTTCCCTTATCGCTCAGTAGACTGCTTAAGTCGCAGGAACCAGCGTATTTCTTTATCACTTACCATCAAGAAGCAAAACATTACCGACACCTGTCACAGTTGCATGTATGCAAGCATTTATGAATACTGAGTTCATATGCACGCATTTATGAATATTGAGTTGACCTAACTGAACATGCAGAGAAATACTGAAAATTAATTTTACAAGACCAGTAATGCATAATAAAATGAATTGTTCTAATGAATCACAACATACAGGCTGCAAAATAAACCTTTGCATAGTCAGTCTTGCAGTCAATCAGACAGTAAACAAAACAGTCGGCCACTTAATAGTTGTCTGTTAGCATTTGTTGACATGAGACCCTTTTGAGCCACTGGCAGTTTTATGTGTTAACTCAGTCACGACAACAGCAAAAAAAAAAAAAAAAAAAAAAGCTGTATAATCATATTCATAAAGTATAAACACATAAGCATCAATAGTATTATTTCATAGCAGAAGAATATAAGGCTTCCACTTTGAAAACTGGTTGTAAAAATTTAGACGCATTGCACACAGCATCTTACCATAAAGTATCAAATAACAAACATTTTAGTCTCAGGACTAACTCCTTCCTTTTGCATATAAGAAGATATATAAATAAGAAGGACAATCTGTTACTTCTCTCCAAATATCCTGCGCCTATGTCAGCATTTCATTTAAATGCTCCCTTCCTTGATTTCCTCTAGAGGCTTTTTTGCCTCCAAAGAAGATGAGGTTCCATGCCTCCAGAGAAGATGAGGTTCCATGCCTCCAGAGAAGATAAGGTTCCATGCCTCCAGAGAAGATCAGGAATGTAACAGAAAGACTGTATGCTTTTTCTGCCCACCTTCTACTGTTCCATCATTAAAATTTGTAGCCAAAGGACATTTTTTGGATATACATACTGCACTGCCCTAAAACAGATCCTGTCCTTTAGGACCTGAATCTTGTATATAGAGCCATTTGTACAACTTCCATTTTTTCTGCTTAGTGAAAACTGGCACATTTGTAAAACTGTGGGAAGAAATAGTCAGAGAATTGTTATGGCTAGGCTTGTATAGGCCCTAGGGCCGATAGCCTAGTACCAACCTATGTACACAAAAATGTTTAGACAGTGGGTGTCTTAACACCAATTTGGGCACTAGTAAACTGGAAATCTGTTTATGTGGAACCACCAATGGCTAAACACAGCCAGATTGTATAAAATTTAAATAGGACAAACACAGGTGCAGGTTTCACGTTACTTTTATAATAATATTTTACCAATGTGAAACTACATTGCCATAGTAGTTTATGGTGGTATACTCTAGAATATGCCTGGATTCATGGAACACACACACTCTAGAATTTCAGTGCTTACTTTGCACTGCAGGACTACTTGATAACGTTCTGTAGCATATTAATGGACCTTCTATTTTTAAGAGGTTAAGTAGTAAGAAATCATTCTGCACCCCAACTGAACAGTTTTTGTAGGTATGAAGCACTGTCCACTGCATCAAAAGTTGAGTTTTCCCCAGTCCTAAAGCTAGTGTACATTTTTACAGTGCAAATGTGTCTGCATTCCCATATAAATCTCTATTCCTCAAAGTAATCCTGCTTTTTCCATTTTGTGTGCATCATATACTGTATAGCAGTCTCCATGGACTTCCAAGAGAGTGCACTGAAGAATGCACTACAAATCCAATCCATACCCTGACTGGCTTTATGACATCTGTCCTGTTACTCAAACCTCATTTGACAGAGTTATAGACAGACACTCTTCCACTGTGGCTTTGGATCAGTCCATAATAACATTTCTGCTGCCAAAGAAACCGTTCTATGTAAAACATAAGATCTATTTTATTATTTATTTTCTATTTCTTATTATTATATCTGGGTAATGACATACCTGCCATTACTTGCCATATACCTTTATTTATGTCTAGAGCATATCTCCATAAATTTTACTTTCTCATATTACTCCCATAGGTTGAAGCCTTGTGCCTTCACTTAGGTTGCCTAGTTACTGCAGTAAGTTTCCCTGAGAATGACGGGCAACTCAGAACTCATCCCCAGTGGGAAAGCAGTATTTATCTTTCAGATGTCCTGGCCATATTGCCTCTTGTGGCATTTAGGGATCATGATGACATCTGAAAGTCTCATTTTTCCCAACACAAGAGCAGCAGGGGTCTATATTAGAACATCGACTTTTTAAAACATTGAATGTTCTAATATCGACCCCTATTCAGTGAACGCTGACAATATCAAACATGCAGAACAGCGAATTTTTTCCCAGGGAAAAATTTGCTGTTACGACACACATACACACAACACAAACACACCAAACAAACAGCAATCCACACACATACACCTAAAATCCTACATCTAACCCTACACTAAACTGTACACACACCACTAACTATCCACTTACCTTAACCCAAACCCTAACCCTAAGGTCCGTCACTGTCGAACACTCACCTCACCCGCGCCTAACCCTAACTCACCTACCCTGCCCTAACCCTCACGTCCACGCAATTACACACTTACCTGATCCCGACCCATAACTTTCCACCACAGTGCTGAACATAGCGAAGCCACAGGAATGGCCAACTGAATTCCTTCCCTAGGAAGAAATTCGGTGTTCCCCAGGTTCGCTATTTTCAGCGTTCGCTGAATAGGGGTCGATATTAGAACATTCGAAGTTGTGAAACTTCGATGTTCTAATATAGACCCGAGCAGCAGGTACTTTTAAATCTACAGATCCATTCAGCCTAATACATCCACTATCTTGCTACAGAATAGACTCAGAGAATTTATTGATTCATTCTTTTCAACAAAGGTTAATTTACCTTTCTTCATTTGAGAATCTAAGCAGTGGTGTGACAGACAGATCCCTTATTTCTGTATGACTAGGTCTGCCATCTTACATGCCTATTTTTTATTTTGAAATGTGTTATTTTACTATTTATTTTACTTGGTTACTGTGCATGAGACACTTAATTACAGAAAATATAAATGTTTTTCTAGCATTTTATTTCATATGTGGGGAAGGCTACAACATCAGAAGACTTGGATGAACTTATGTGCTATACAGGAGTAGTGGGGCACAATGGTAAATAAAGCTAAATTAACTGTGAATAGATTCCTATGGTAAGTGTTTGGCTGGACTATCGTCCATGCATTTATTTTACTTGTATTTGTTTTCTGGGCTAGAGCACTGATCCACATGGACCTTTTTCACTCACCATGGGAGCAGTGTCTGGTTAAGTGACTTGCTTTGGTCACATAATTAGGTAATGGAGGCTGTGGGAATCAAACCTTGCACCACTGTACCATAGGAAATTGCTCAATAACAACCTATGTCTGGTAGTTGGTTTTGAGCCTCCATCTGAGAAATCAGTCACCAGCAAGACTTACTGGAGTCATAGGAGGTGCGATTTTTACACTCATATAAAGGGCCAATGTGGCTCTTCTAGAAGTTTCTATGTGGGCAAAACTATTAACAAATTAAAGGTCAGAATGGCCCACCACTTAACAGACATAAGACTTAAAGTGGTCAAAAATCCACTAGCAAAGCACCACCTGGAAAACCCTGGACACAAATGATTCAGCTTTCATGTACTGGATAAACTAGAGGCAGGGCCTCTTGAAGGCAACATGATCTCCATCTGAAAGAAGATGGAGCTCCACTGGATCATCAAACTAAATGCTTGCAGATGCCCTGGACTCAATACTTGCACTTCCATCAAAAGTGTGTTAATGCTAAGAAAGCTTAATCATACTCCGTTTTATTGCAAACAAGATGAATTGGTCTGGAAAGCTACAAAAAAGTCTGATAAAAAAGGTGAAGACTTATGTACTTACATTGCTACACTGATTTCTCAGATAAATCTGAAGAAGCCATATGCCAAAAGAGTTTTTAAAAAGTTAAAATGTTAGGGAATCATTGATATCTGAAGCAGGACAAGTTGTTCAATTAAAGTAGTAACACATGAATCTGTTTAAACAAGTTAAAATTAATTACCTTGCTTGAATTGTCTGAGTTGCTGTCGGACTTAACTTGAATATGATTAACTGATATTTCTATACAATACAAGCACCGCAGAAGATAGGGGAGGATTATATTTTAAACTACCCTTTAAAATCAGGTCATTTCTCATGCAGACAGCTCCTTTGTCTAAATGCTGTCTGCTGTGATACAGTAGCAGTAAATATTAATGTTAACTTAAAACAGATATCAGTTTTTTAGTTGAAAATTATGAAATCAAATCCTGACTTAAGTGATGATGTAGAATGGCAAAGAAAATGGTTTAAAAACTCTCCCTCAGCACTAGTATTACTTGTATTTTTCACCATTGCCACATGATGGAGGTGTTTCACACTGTAAGTATAATCAGATCTGAAAGAATTTGATTGCCTTTGATTTTTCTTGGTCTATACACATCCCCAGGATAATGAAATGTGTTCTGATTTTGTGGTTGTTGGCAGTGCTGCTGTTTGTAATTTTGAAGCGTGTGTTTTCTTACGTAGCAGTTCCTCCAGGACCATACATCACTTCTTCTCCTTTAGATCTCATTGACAGAAACCTTTCTTTAGTCATGGTTTACTGCAACTGCACAGTGCATGTATTTCTGTGATTATTTCTTGCTATCATATAAAGCTGTCTTTACTCAACTGAGCTGATAGCATGATAGCAATTCATTAAACTCTACGTGGCAGACATGAATTTCCTTGTAAAAGATCTAAGAGTCTATGTTGGGCCTTCTGGGACCTATGCTAGTCACAGATGAGTTACTTGGCATTCATGAACAGAGAGACTGAGAGAAAGAAATGTATTTAGCTTCAGGGGAAAAGGTGGAGAGAAAATGAGAACAAGGGGAAGGCAGTGTGATAGTAAAAGGGATCAAGAGCCTTCTGTCAGACAGACTGAGTTCTGCTATTTACATTTTTAGCTGTCAGTACAAGAATAAAGACAGATGATTTTTTTTCCATCTATCAGCCCAGCTCTTACGTGTGAAAATAAAGACCCAGATCTCTTAATATTTGTGTCAGGGTGGTACAACAGTTAATATTGTTGCCTAATAGCACTTAAATCTATAATTCAATTCTTCGATGGGGTGCATTTTGTACACTGTCTACACATCTTTTATATATCTGTGGGGTTATTTCTAGGTTACGTGCATTCATTTCAGCGATATGTATTGACTGATTAGGTGAACTTCAGAATTGCCTGTAGGTGTGTGTGTGTGTGTATATGTGTGTGTGTGTGTGTGTGTGTGTGTGTGTGTGTGTGTGTGTGTGTGTGTGTGTGTGTGTGTGTGTGTGTGTGTGTGTGTGTGTGTGTGTGTGTGTGTGTGTGTGTGTGTGTGTGTGTATATATATACAGTGCACCCCAGCATGCTCACTGAGTACTATGACGGACTCCAGCAGCCCCACCCCCAGTCCTGCCATGCAGCAAGAGGTAGTCAGTGAAATAATGAATTAAACAATTTCTTGGGTCAGTTATCATGCAGCATTATTTTCCCTTAACAACTGTAATTAATTTCATATGTTTTCATATATGATGCAGTTTTTAGTAGTGTGCATACTTGGAGGACTTATAAAGTTTTTTTTTTTTTTTTTAGTTGTGGTAGAAAGGTACACTGACCTTATTTCAGGTCAGTTATAATTAACTGAAATCTTAAGAGGAATATACATTTTTCATATATGCTATTATGCAAACAGACACTGACTGTTTCCAAACTCATTTAGTAAAACAATGGATAGAATATTAGCATTTTGAAATGTTTCATGAAGTGTGCCAAATTAAGAATGTAAATTAACCTAGTAACATTATTATGCCATTACAATGATTTAGCTTCCATAGGCAGTCTATGGTACTCCAGAGGGTAAAACTTAATATATTTTACAAAATGACTTCAGTAATCACATTGTAACTCAGATAATTTGGTTTTATATTTTTTAGATCGCTGTGTCTGAATTTTGATAACTTTCAATAAAAGTCCTGAATCTCAACCTCCACTCCCCAAAAATATGATCGCTGGAACAAATAAGCAAAGTGCAGAACCACATGCATCTTTCAAAATTCCTGTTACTTATATAAACTAGCTTTGACATCACTGTACCTTGGTGAAAAGGGGATACAGTGAGAATTAGTCATTTTGGAGTTATATTTCTCATTAGTCATTTTTCAGTGCTCCAATGGTCAGAGTTATGGTCCTCAAACATATGAGAGGAACCTCAGTTTTAGATACCATGTTTTCTCACTCTATATTTGAAACATACCAACTGCTTATTTTTATCATATAAGTAAAACAATGTTACAAATATTTCATTGCATTACGCACATCTCTTATTGTTAAAACAAAAATACACCTCTCTCACTCTGTCTCTCTCTCCCATGTAAGTAAGTGTGCATTCATATTTGTCTTCAGCTCACACAGATATTGTGACACCATCTATATTCATATGCTATACTCCATTTGGGTTTGAGTGTTTATATGTAGCTTGTGTATGTGATGCATATCCCTAAACCATCCCCTCCAGTTTGCACCACTGCACATAGATGTAGAAAATAAATTCATGTTATATACAATGGCATTATTTTGAAATAGTAGACCTTTCTTTATCTAAAACAGTAACATTGTATAATAGCAGTTATAATAGCAGTTTAATATGGCAGAGTTATAGGTAACAAATATATTGTATTATGGTAGGGTCCCTAGTTCTGTTACTCGGGCTGTGACTTGTGATGAGACAATGATCTCATAAGTTAAATGATAAATGACCTCCTTTCTTGTGTTGTACCTAGATAGTCTGCATTTTTACTGCTTTTCATTTATGCAGTCATACAGTCTGAAACAAATCTTTTACCTTTCTCTGACTGTTATGAAAAGATATTGTCTTCTTCTAGCTTTTCCCAGTTAGGAGTCACCACAGCAGATCACCTGTCTGCTCGTGATTGACAGCGGAGTTTTACAGTGTTGAGTTGCCAGCCTGGCGCCCAGCCTTCCACAGAAGGCACACACACACACACACACACACACACACACTCACACCTAGGGCTGATTTAGACTGTCCAATCCACCTACAGCATGTCTTTGGGAGGAAACTGGAGTACCCGAAGGAAACCCATGTGACCACAGGGAGGACATGCAGACTCTGCACAGAAGGCACCCCAGCCATGGATCGAACCGGAGAACCTCTTGCTGTGAGGCGGCAATGCTAACCGCTGCACCACCATGGCCGCCCTATAAAAGGATATTGTCCAGGTAGTGTTTTTTCAAGTGAGGTGTAGAAAACGATACATTTTTTAACTGTATTATTCATTGTCGGCATTGATGTTAGATTCACTGTTGTGATGTTGATGAAAATAGTTCTAACTATTGTTACAGATAAATTTAAAATTTTGTCTAGAAACTGCAGATCTCTTAAATCTTTTTCCAAATGTCTTTGCTGAATACTTAGCACATTTTCTGGATAACAGTGAATGAAGATAAGTATAATAATTGGCCAATTTGTCCATTATATCCATTTAACCGTTAAGCAGAATAACAGTAAGTACGCCCATGACCACGCATTTAAGCTGCTATATGACAGAATATATCAGTGTAGCACATGTACCGCTTTCCATCCTAAGTTGTGAGTAATGAAAAGACGTACCACTGATGCTGTACTATTTCATCATCTTCATTACTTTTCTAAACTGAGTCAGTGGTCTTTTAGTGGTCTTGTATGTCAAAAATAATAGTATCTGGCTAATATGCTGGGAGTAATGTCTGTCTTAGAGCAATTACAGTACAGTTCATTCACAGCTATTTGATTTTCTTATAGAATACAGCTGCACCCTTGCCTTATAGCTTTCCACATCATACCCCCAACCATGTTAAATGCGTCTATCAGCTGAACTGTTGAGGATGCCAAACAAATAAAATGTATGGGAATGCCCTCGGCTAGCAGCTTTGATTGAGTAATTAAATTCTGTGGCCCTTCTGACAACATGAAATTATTTTTAAAATTGTGTTTCCCCAGCTTCCTTCATACAAACTTTTTTTTTCCGTGATGCCTTTCACTTTCATGAAAAATATACTTTTATATTTCTTCATGATAAGGCTGTATTGTTAGCATTATATAAGTGTTGTACTGGGCTGAACTAGGGATTTGTAATGTAGATTTCGCTGCCTGTAGCTGAGTGTAGCTAAAAACAGACTCCAAGGCAATAACACACTTGATAAGTGATCAATACACAGAAATTAATTTAGAAAAAATTGAGAAGCAATGCAGCTATCAACATTAGGAATGAGCTAAAACACTTAAAAAAAAAAAAAAAAAAAAAAACATTTTTATGTCCTCGGCATGGGGGAAGGGTGCCAGTTCCACCTGCATCCCTTTTGCTTATTGCTGTCTATAAGATCACTGTTTGTTGGAGTAAAGAAAAAGAAATCTGTGAGGTACCATCAACCACAAGTTAGTAATCGCTCTTCCAAGAGTCAGTCATTAATGGCTTGCATTTCTGCCTGGTACCCCAAAAGTATTGTGTGCTGTACATATAGATAATACAAGGATTCACGGACCAAACCATTTAAATACATTTGATGACTAGCTTTCATAAGCAGCTTATATCATTTCTGAATCAGAAAAAAAGTTGCTTTTAATTATCACTTTCAATATTATATATCAGAAATGTTGGTATTAAGGAACAACAAAAAATTATGTGCTCTTTGGTATGAAAATGTATTCCATGGCATATAGCACAAAAAGAAACCTGGAAAATTATAAAATTCATGAATTACAAATATGTTGAGAAATAACAAGTGAAACCAAGGATGCAGAGTTAGTTGGCAAAATACAAAAGAATATAAATAATGAATAGTGCAATGTAAATTAAGGTGCTATCGGTGTCTGCACAGTTAATGATAGTATCTGTTTATATGTAACAAGACTAAATCCATACATTTATGCAGTTTAGTTCAGTAGAACAGCAGACAGGAGCAGAAATATAACAAAAAATCTTTTTACATTATATTCAGACTGGTGGTGATGATTAGGAGAAATGTAGTTGACCTAGAAGTTGCCTAGGCCATACACTGATTAGCAGTTCAGATGCTACATGAAGACCTGCTTTGCTGACAACTCATGTTCTCCTTTAACATAGATAAAGCTGTCCTGGCTACTACTTATGATATATGGTATGGGGAACTCCCAACAGCTAGTCAGCATGGCTGGTCCATCCACACATGGAGAAGCCTTCTATCCTTGATAGAAGTACCTCTGAGCTTGTGCATCCAAGATAGAGGCTACAGTCCATATAATGAAACAGTGGCATGTGGGTGCAGTGCATGGCATTCTCCAACTTCTTCAGGCATGACAGACAACCTTACAAGAATTCAGTGGGGTAACATAACTGCTGAGAAACTTGCAACAGCAAACTGAACTCTACACATATAGCTGAGTGTGCCCCTAGTGGGTGTTGAGAGGTGAAATATGAACCCACCTAAGTTAATCATATGAAATGTTGGTACCCACTTCAGTTAATTCTGAATTATGGTGACTGAATGGATGAAAAAACTTGCTTGAATATATCAAATCTGAGAAGGCTATTTCCTGGAATATTCCCTTTTCTCTGAAGTATGATTTTTGAATTAGTATTGGGGATGCAGGGATAGGGAGGTTGTGCCCTCGCAAAAACAAGTTTAAAGGAGAAGAAAGATGTTTGATGTTTGGTCTTCTGAAATTTCAGCCTTTTTTTTAGTGAGTTGGCACTTGGCATTAGAAGTGCCGACAATTCAATAGGAAGCAGTGAAATGGATGTGATTGTACTCCATCTTCTACCAACTTTTTCATAGTGTTAACAGTATTGTAAAGAATTCATCTTTCAGGCATTCTAATGGGGCTCATTATCGCCATATCTGACTGATAGGTAAACTTTAGAGGATAATTTCACAGGACTTGTAACATAGCATTGTCTTGTAAATATGTCTAGGGAATACACTGCATGAAAAAGAGGCAGTGACATAATAGAAGTGAAGTTCTGCATATTTCTCAAGCTGACATAACCTATTCACTGTAGCTATGGATGATAATCCCCATCTGCCATCACCAATGACATTATAAGGAGATGCACATCCAATCGTATAGCCAGACAGCACTGTAGTGGAGAGAGTGTTCAACATTTTGAGCAGCAGGCCTGGGTGCCTGGATGACACATGAGATGTTTTACATTATATTACAGATAGATCTGCATTAATGTTTTTGATTTATACCATCTAAACAGCATGTGACAACAATGCAGACTTGCAACAAGCCAGCCATTGTTAGCATTATCCAGATATTGCATATAGTTAGAATACGCAAGGATGCTGAGTAGTAGATATTTACCATCAATGTCACAAACTGCATGCCAGGTTTTATAATATGTCAGCACTGACAAGCGGGTATTCTCTAATGAACTTATATACAGAGTAGGATACAGCACATGTGACTGCAACATGTATGACAACAGTGGTGCTGTAACTAATGCCCAAATATTCACCACTGTGATAAGTAATCAGAATACAGTTTGATTGGCAAAATGTATGTGGCATGTGATCCATTCATCAGAGGGCAACTGACATCTGCCATGTTGTTAGTACAGGGCACAGTCCATGGGGCTTTGTAGGACCACACATCCTCTCTCCAAGTAGGCACACATGTGTAGCCCAATACTGAGAGTGTTTTGGCCAGTATCATAATAAAGAGGTCTTCTGACACACTTTTTTTGTGCAAATATATCATTGTGACAAAGGATTTGGCCATGGAAGTATACATCTAGAACACAACTTTCTGAGGATAGGGTAACTCGTCCAATTCGGATAGAATGCCCCATGTCTGCTGAAAGTTAGTGTTATATTTGTCAGCCATCAGTTGTATGTCTATTGAAAGCTCAGTGATGAGAACTGTGATCTTTGGAACTTTGGAGCTCTGAAATTGTACATGTTAGTAGGGGAAAATATACTAATTCCAAGACTGTGATATGTTGGAATATCCCCCTACTTTGAGATGCAAGAGCCTTTGAGCTAGTATAAACAGCAAGACTTGAAAGACAGTTCAATGTCCCCCACTGGAAGAATGCAAATGAACAAAGCTCGCCACAAAACACTTTGAAGGTGTAACAGCATGTTTTGGAATGTTCTGTTTTTTTTTTCTTTTTTGCAGAACATTCAGTTTAATTTCCAGTCAGTTATTACAGATAAAATTCTTCTGATAGAAGAGTCATGTGAGTTGTCATAGGCTACACTTCTCACATAGCTGGTGAAGCAAAGTGCTAGGCTATAACAGAGTGTGAACCCCACTATAGCATGCCAAAAGATCTTGCCACAGGGAATCTAACTTTGGTGAACAGATAATGATGTAGGTAGCCTGTGGCAGGAGTGTGTCGGCTGCAATAGTGGTGCTGATGCAGTCATGCATTTTAGTGACTGACACCGTGGACATATACGTAGCACTTCTGATGAACAGCCTTGCACATCTTTGCAGGTGAAACAAGCTAGTCAACTGCGGAGAACATAAATGATGTATGCATCTGGTGACTGATCTCTTTGTACTTACCTGTGATGCCATACCTTAGATTCCTGTCCTCAGAAGTGCATCTCTTGCATTCTGTGTTCATCATTCCCTACAGTGCTGGTAGTGCTAGCAGTCTGAGAATCAAGCAGAGTAATGTAATGCATCACTCACATGACAGTTTGTGTTTTTTTAAACACCTTTATTGAATTATCATTTGTGACACTGGTAAATTTACACTTATAAAAGTAATCAAACTGTATTAACAAGTTCATGTTTACAAACATTATACTTCACATATATTGTTATATATCATATAACCTAAGCAACATTACATAAATTATTCCTTTCCTGACCTTTTTTTATAAGAAGCATCCTTATTAAACTATCACCTATAACACAGGCAATCATGCACTTCTATAAATGAAAATAAACCACACTGACATAATTCAGTGCTACCATCATTTTCAATGTTGACCACGCCCTGCAATACTAAGATGAACTGTCAGTCAATCACATCAGTATCATCTGCAGGTTCCACTGCTGCAGATGTTACTTCATGGATGTCCATGGTCAGTTCTGGAATACTGTTGCACATTTGCTGTGCTAGAACAGTGACTTCTTTGCCAATATTCACAACAGTCACACAGTAGGCCATGGTCATTCCTTAATGGTAGTGGCAGATGTGGAAAGACATGTAAGTTAGTAAATACTAGAAGGTTGGTTACAACATGTGTTTTGCAGTACATACTGTAAAGTGCAGAAATAAGAGTTTTCTTTCTGTTAATGCCTGTCCTGTTAGTGTAGACAGGGTCCATTGAACATCTATTCTGTAGAGGCTGCAGTTGATGGGTTCCAACTAATGCTTGATGACTTGGGCTCAGGAATGGACTGTCAGGTGTTCTCCTTGAGACAGCAGTAACTGTAAAAAGTAACATTCACATACTGTGAGCTGGTTCATTATCTATAGAGGAAATATGTGATATTAGATACATACTTCATGTCCCTATGAGCCGTGGTGGTGCAGCAGTAGCATTGTTGCCTCACAGCAAGAGGTTCTCCAGTTCGATTCTCGGCTTGGGTTGGGAGTTCCTTCTGTGAGGAGTCTGCATATCCTCCCCGTGGTCGAGTGGGCGTTCAAAAGACATGCATTGAATGGGTGTGCCTTTGTTGAAGGTTGGGCATCGGGCTGGCAACTCAGCACCATAAAAACCAACTGCCAATCATTAGCGGACTGGAGTTCTACTGTGGTGACCCCTAACCGGGAAAAAGCCGAAAGACATCTTCCTACTTTATTTTGCTTTTGCATCATCTTAAAAGTACTCAGTTGTATTTATTACTGCTTGGTGTAACTCATTCTAAGCCTTTTAGTTTAAGCACTTGGGCTTCAGACCAGTTGTTTTACATTAAGACGGTTTGTGGTCTGCACTGTAGTGGCAGAACAGGTAACTTACATCCTTCTAAGTTGGGAATTGCTGATTGATGGCTCAGTGTCTGTTATTCTAAAAGTGTATTAATTCTGGTTTAAGCACTTGGGCTTCAGGCCAGTTATTTTACATTAAGAGGGTTTGTGGTCTGCACTCTTGTGAGAGGAGAGGCTGGACTCTGCCTTTCTGAGCTGGGAATTTCTGGTTAAAGGCTTATAGTGCCTGCATATTTGAACTGCTTCTTACTGAAATTGGTACACTTTGTTTGCTGTAGCATAGACTAGATCCAGGCCAGCTGAATCTAGCTTTGTTTGTATAGCTATCATTCTAAGTCTTTGGCTTCAGACCAGACATTAGGAAGGTTTTCCTTCTAAGTTGGGAACTGCTGATTGAGGGCTCAGTGTCTGTTATTCTAAAAGTGTATTAGTTCTGGTTTAAGCACTTTGAACTGTTTCTTTTGTTTGCTGTAGCATAGACTAGATCCAGGCCTGCTGAATCTAGCTTTGTTTGTATGCTTGTTATTTGTTTGCTTGTTATTTCCCTGAAATGCTTATTCCACCTGAAACGCGGCTTTTCAGTACTTCTGTGGATCCCTCGTGATATCTGCATTGCTTACTGTACTTATTTCCTTGTTTCACTTGAAAGAAAGTTACTGTTTGTCGTTTTTGCATTTAAGTTACCTGTAACATATTGCATTTAAGTTACCTGGCACTTGCTCACTAAAGCAATTATATAAGTCAGCACTAAAAATTAAAAGCACTACACCCTCACAAACTCCCCTTGAGTACCTTGTTCCCCATTGGCCCTTTTTTTCAATTATAAAGGAAATCCCAATTCTATTCTAGCATGTCCAAAGGTCAGTTGTCAATTTCCTCTCCGGTCCAGCTGGTGAATCTTGGAATCTTGAGCAATGTTACAACTGCCTCATGTACACAGACAACCCTCTCCTCCTTCCAATAAATTCCAACACATGTGAGAGATGCAACCATATAGCCAAACTGGAGGCTAAGCTCTCTCAACTCAGTACTGGCGTAACCAGTCAGGAGGAGAAGGAAACCACACTCACAAAAATTCCAGTCTCACATAGACCTACCACGACAGCAAACCAAACACATAAACACACAAAAACATACTCGGAGGCTCTAAATAAAAATCTGCCTAAGCAGCAGAGACCTACAAAGCAGACACCCAAGCAACCGCTACCCCAAAAGAAAACACGTGCAACACATAGCTCACAAAGCCAGTGTGCCGAACAGTCACAGCCCTTAAGGCTAAACAACACACCTGATACACTTGTAATAGGTGACTCTATTGTCAGGCACACTGACGTCCCGCTCACCAGGCTGAACAATGAGAAGGTCATGGTGAGCTGCCTGTCAGGTGCTAGGATGCGCCACATAACAAAAGCACTCAGGTCACTCCAAGGCAAGTACAAATATGACTCAGTCATTGTCCATGCTGGTGTGAATGACCTGAGACGTATCTCCCTGGACTACATGAAAAGAGACATAGAGGAGCTCTCTGAGCATGTAGCCCAGGCCGGTATGACCCTGACCTTGAGTAGCATCTTACCCTCACCAAGAGTGATGCCACAATATGAAGACAAGATGATCAATTTCAACAACTGGCTTAAGTATTGGTGTCATTCAAAGGGGATCCAATGCCTGTCAGCCTGGGATGACATGCTCGACAAGCCACGATGCTTCGCTAGGGAAGGCTTGCACCTGTCACCCCTGGGCTTTCGGATATTGGCAAAGGCTCTTGCTACCCCCATAGTGCTTTTTTAGTCAAGGCTCAAAAGACAAACCCACTTCCATAGGTATCACAAGGGATAAGAAACTAAGAGTAATGCTACTCAACGCCAGAAGTCTAAACCTCAAGATGCACACACTCGAAGCTCTCCTTAGCATGGAGAACATCGATATCTTTGCAGTAACAGAAACCTGGTTCAAGGCTCCTGAGAGCACCCCAGCACTACCAGATTATACCTCATACCATGCTTTTCGGCCCCAAAACTTGGGCGGAACCACAAAAGGAGGGGGAGTATCAATATTCGTCAAAGATACCCACACCTCCAGGTTGGTGGCACAGCACAAAGCATCAGAGACTATCCATGTGCAACTAACAGTGGGTAAAACTGCCTTCCAGTTTATAGCCTGCTACAGACCACCCACCCAAACCCAAGAACCCCACTCGGCCTTCCTGAGAACACTGGAAAATATGAAGGTTATATTATATTGGGAGACTTCAACTACCCAAACACAGACTGGGAGCATTACTCTAGCTCCAACACCCTAGCCCAAAGGTTCCTAGAATTTATAAACTCAAATGCTATGGAACAACTTGTTACCACTCCCACAAGAGGGGAAAACATACTGGACCTGATCATCACCAACATGGGGACTCTATGCTCCAGACCAGAAGTGTATCCCTCACTGGTAAGATCAGACCATAAACTAATCTCACTGGATTTTCACATCCCGACCCCACCCCCTGCCCAGAAAACCACAGTGAAAAACTTCTCTAAAGCAAATTTCACACTCCTCAAAACCGAGGTGGAATCCTTCAAAGCCCCTGGGCCTATGGAAAATATGGCCCAGACCGCAGAATCCTTTATAAATGCATTCTATGAACACCTTCAGGAATGCATGGATCATGCAATCCCAAATTAAACCAAGACCCAATCCTCCAAAGGCAGACATCCTGTCTGGTGGACCCCAGCCATAAACAAAATATACAATAGAAGGAGGAATCTACTACATGATAGAGCAAAATCCCAAAAAGGGAAGGCATCTCTGATCAGTATTGGCAAAAAACTACGAGCACTCATAAAATTGTTTAAGGCCAGCTTCAAGAGAAATATTGCACAGGACACTAAGGATAATCACAAGGCTTTCTTTAGTTATGTTAGGAACCTGGGTGAGAATTCCCAGATATGCTCAGAATTAGTTCAAAATGACAAAAAATACACCGAACCCACAGACATTGCCAACATCCTAGCTGACAGGTTCAGAACAAACTTCTCCCCCCCTCCCCACCAAAAGGGCAAATATCTATCCCAGCAGAGTGCTGCCCCCCTGACATCTCAGATGCTCAGGTAAGAGCCGCCCTCTCCAAAGCAAAAAACACAGCATCAATGGGACCAGACGGTGTCCCAGGCTATGTCCTACATGAACTCCAAGAAGAGCTAAACCCAAACATAAAACTACTGTTCAATCTCAGCCTTACTACAGGATATGCACCCAAAGAGTGGTGTACAGCAACAGTGGTCCCTCTCCACAAAGGTGGTGCCTCAATGGATCCTGGAAACTATCGCCCCATAAGCCTGACTAGCTTGGTCTGCAAAGCTATGGAAAGGATCATCATGGACCTCATAAATAAAGATATTGGGGACCTACAGACACTGGATCCTACCGAGTTCGGCTTTGTTAAGGGCAGATCCTGCCTCTTAGACCTGGTTGATTTCTTTGAAACAGTCACCAAGGCCATTGACGAGGGGAAGGTGGTCCACACAGCCTACCTGGACCTCGCAAAAGCCTTCGATACAATACCGCACTCGGGAATTATAGATAAGCTCACCAGCTTAAATATGACGATAGATGGGTTGCAAACTGGATCAAGGACGGAACCCACATGGTTAGAATTGCTGGAGCCATGTCAGACTCCAAACCAGTTACAAGTGGCGTCCCACAAGGCTTAGTCCTGGAACCTCTCTTGTTCGGTATATATTTCTCGGAGGTACAGGCCAACATGGAATGACTGTGGCTCACCAAGATCGCAGATGACTGCAAACTGGGTGCCATAATCGACTCTCCAGCTGACAAAGCATCCACCAAAAGGGCCTCATAGAAACAGACAACTGGTGCCAGAGCCATGGCCTCAAGCTAAACGCCAAAAGGTGTATAGTCATCCCCTTTGGCAAAAGCAAAGTGCCCACAAATTACCACATAGGTGGTAATCCATTAAGTACAGAAGGAGTAATTAGGGACCTGGGGACCCAAGTTGATAGCAATCTCTCATTTGACAACCACATGGTCAAAGTGGTTAGAAAAACATTTTATATAACCCACCTAATCACGAAGGGATTCACATCTAGATCAGGGGAGGTCATCGTGCCTCTTTACTCATCCCTCATCAGGCCCATAATTGAGTACAATGCCCCTTTTGGGATGTACCTTACCAGACACCTGCAGCAACTGGAAAGACCCCAAAAGTACCTCACCAAGAGGATCAAAGGGTTCAAACAGATGCCATATGCTGCCTGTTTAAAGAAACTCCAGCTCTACTCAGTGGCATACCGCCTGCTCAGAGGCGATCTGTGCCTGATATATAAAGCCATGTCCAACCCGGAATTAATGGACATGCTGCACCTCAGAAAATCCAAATCCCATCGAGCTACGCGCTCGAGAGACTTGAACCTCAGCACTGAAATAAATAGGACATGCTGGAGGGACAGATTCATAACCCAGAGGCTCCCTTCACTCTAGAATAAAATCCCAGTCCAGGTTAGGCAGAGTCCCTCATTGACTCTCTTCAAGAGGAATCTTGATGAGTGGATGGGAGATCATAGGTTTACTCTGGGTATCACTTCTGTGTCACTGTTATACAGAGGCACAGTATACTAACCTCGAAAAAGGGTATAGCAAAATTAATTTAAAATGGGTGGCAAAAAGCCAAACACATTCTGGCTATGCTTATAAATGCCCTAGGGCAGATAGCCTAGTATGAACCTATGAACCTATGAACCTATGACAAACAACAACAACTTCATGTCCCTATGACTGCTTTGGAGGTGCATTAGCAAATAAATAAAAAGAGCAATGCAATCTAACATTTTCCACTGTACATATGCCCACAAATTACTATATACATTGTAACACATGCACTTACATGGCAGAAGCAGCATTTAGAATTTTCACCCTTTAAGGGATGAAGCTCGGTGAAAAATGATCGTATATACTTTATGTCAGCGAAGACTTGACTATGTGCACCACCACTAACTACAGAGCTAATCCCCAATCCATGCCACTGTTTCCAGTCTATGTTTCTTGCTGATGAGCTGCCTGCAGCAGGCTTGCATTTTCCACAAATGGCAGGTGACAACAAAGCAGTCACCATCATCTACAGACTTTCACTGTGTACATGTAAGCTCCTGTTACCAGATGTATGCACTCCATTGTCTTTAGATGCTAGTAAAGGGAGACATATTTTTATCTTTGTCAAAATGCTTACATCTGTGGTGGAGGCCCTGTGCTTTGAAATAAATTTTATGAGCATTAGATATGCTGATGTACCCACAAGGGAAACAATATTTGTATCTTATGGAGGTTTACAGATTTCTAAAATTTAAATTTAACAATTTTTTATAACACACTACACCAAGGCAATTAAAGTCTTTCAAAAGCAACTGTTTTGTTATACATCAGATAAAACTTAACTGAATACAGCTAACATGCAGACACATAACATCAAGTTTTAAATGTTTATAGGCCTGCAAGAAAATACAATGCTTACAGGAATAACTAAGTAATAACTAATACCTACAGGGAAAAAGATAACGCTTAATTTTTCTGATAACCATTTCATCTTACATAGTGTTACCGGAGATATCAGGTGTATACTGTGTCAGCATCAAATGTAAGGCATGCTAGTATTTTTGGAGAGGGCACCAGTTAACTGCCGGTTGCAAATGCCCTTACATGTATACATATTGTGCCCACTATAACAGGCTGTTTGGAAGGTCACCAGTTCATCTTGCCAATACGTCTTTTTGATGCTCGTAGAAGAAGACTCCCTATGAAAGCTCATGTGGGCACAGAAATAACATGCATTGTACAAACAGAAAGCATCCTACCCAGGAAGTAAAATGGAGAACTAAACACTGTAATGCAGCAGCAACAACACTGACCAGTTGGTCACTGTGCTGAGTATTTCAGGTGTTTCAATTAGAAGCATAAACATTAAACAGATATATTATGCCCAGTGTCTAAATGCCACATAGCCCAACACTTGATTGTATATTTATAATAATTTTACTTGTATTGTCAGTGCATTTTGTGTTTTGTCTTAGGCCCTTGTCATGGTTGAACCAGACAACCTAAATGTTTAACAAAAAAAAAATAAATAAAAATAACAGACAAAGCTATTTTATTTGCCTGTGCTTTTCTAAGGCTTGTTGAGAGCAAACCTTGAAATAGCAGCACCTTAATCAAAAAAGTACTAAACTTTTCTTTGGAAGGCTAATACAAAAAAACAAAAAACAAAAATAACCATAGCTTTCTGTGGACTGGAACAAGGTTTGTAAGTTCTTTTCAAGTTATTTTGTAGACTATAATTCCAAAAGTTTAGTTATACAACCAAGGTTGCTGGAAGCAATGTATTTGTCCCCAGTGTTTTTTTTTTTGGCAGATAGCCTTCACAGGGAGTGAAACATTCTTCATCAAGATTAAACAGCATTTGAATATAAAACAGCATTTGAATATAATTGTATTAGTGCATAATTTCAATTTTATTCATGCAATGGAACCAACACTGCACCCAGCTAGTTGTGAATGCATTGCATAGCATAATAGTACAGTATTTTGGAGACTTTAGGGTCTTGGTGTAATATGCTGACATGACTCTAGGAAAATGGCAGACAGTGCCTCCACTAATGACAATAGCATGTCCTGATGCTAAAGAAACCTTTGATGGAAAGGCTGATAGATCCTATCCATAAGGACATTTATTACATATGACCATCTACTGGGTTTTATTGCTTGGGATCTGTCAGCGTCACAACAAAGCAGTCCACATTTGGCTATTGTCTTTGCATGACAAGTACAGTCTTAGTTTTTTTATTATTACTTTCTTAAATTGCTGTGTTGTGGAAATGTGACATACTACTATTCACCAAACTGCTTACTCATATGTGGCTTATTTTATACAGGGGCCAGTGTATGGCAGTAGTTATCCTCCAGGAGTGCTTTTCTATATGCTATTACTTTTGCCACACTTCCTGGGTTGTGCTTATGCATGATGTAAGGCAGCATTTACAGAATCAGCAGTATAAACAATACTCCCAGTAGCTCCTTTGTACTTGTCAAACTGAACAGCTTCTACACCAACATTAATTTAGAATTTGAATAAATGGACGGGAGCACTCCTGAGTTACTGCCCATGTCCCTTATGGACAGAGGCCGTCTGTAAAATGAATCAGAGCTCCAAAACTCAAAGACCCACTACCCTGATATTACCCCATCTCATATCTGGGAAATTAAGCTATAATATTGTCATATCCTGGGTATTATTGGCTAGGCTTGTAAAGGCTCTTGTGTCATTTGCCTAGAAATCACCTATGAATCTATAATTGTGTTTTCATCCTATTTATGATAGATGCATTTCTGTGCATTTCTACAGGTCACCATGTTACCAACTTCTCCTATTGTTTGGATGGTTTGGGGGATGAGGAATTCATTTCAGCCACTGGAGCCCACTGGTGACACCTGGGTATTCAGGAGCGTTGTACAAAATCAGGTTGTGTGTCATGTCCTGTGCTGCTTTATCTGTGCGAAAGATTGTTCAGAAATGCAATGTCCAGAGATAATACAGAATGCATTGCATGAGTCAGTACTGGGTAGCACTGTAACTATAATACCAGGATCTAGAACTTGCAACATCTCTCAGGCTCATTAAAAATGTCTTGGGCACCTTTGAGTGTTGTATACTGCCACGTTCAAGTTGCAAAAGACACATGCCAGCACTATTTATGAACATATACTTGCAATACGGCAAAAGGACATGAACAACGCACTAACTAAACATTCTTCTGTATGTGTCAATTTTAAGAAATTCAGTTTCTTTGTTTTGGAAGCTGTGGATGGTTATAATTTCACAGGTGATTACAAAGTTAAACTTGAATCTCGTGAAGCCTTTTAGAAAATCAGACTTTGTGCCTACAGGCACCCAGAGCTTAATGACAGCATTAACATTAAGTGTTTTTCAATAGCACAGAGGCTTTAGGACATTGTTACATTTTTCACAGATTCAACTTTTCATAACCTTTTATTATCTGTGGAAGATTTGCAGTCTTAATAAGTCACCTTATTTGCTTTAGAATTTTACAATATACGTCTTTATTTTTGTTTGGGAAAAGCTTTGATTGGTCCAAGGGTGAAATCTTAGCTTGTGATTGGAGGAACAAACACATGTGACTTTGGTTATGGTTTTTAAATCAATTTGTTGATCTGTTACTTTCATACTGGTAAAGTTCTGTTTATATTTTATTAAAGAACGAAAGCCCTCAATCTTTTAATTTCATGGTCTTGTACTGGTTCTTCTTAGCCACTTCTTTAGACGTTGTGTTTTGATGATACCTAATCTTATGGCTTTTATTTATTTTTGTCTATTGACCTGGTTAATGGACAGATACAGGATCCTTTTCAGACACCACCTGATCCAATAGCTAACACAACAATTATAATATTATAAGAGAAATGCAAACAGAATGAAAGAGACATACATACAATTTCAAATACGGTGGAACTGAATTTCAGTTATGCAGAATATTTGCAATAATACAGAGGCACTTGGACATAGTCCAGCTGAATTAAGTGGAAACAGTTGTAAGTGGTGTAGTTGCAAGCTACCACAACTAGTGTATAAAGAAACTTCATAGATAGAGTAGGGAAGATATAAACAATTTGGAATAACAATATACCATAAGTCAATAGTATTCACTGGTATCAGAAAATAGTACATTATAGTGATTTTCTAATACGGCAATCAGGTAGCCAGCATCCTTGAAGCAGTTACATTTATATTTATTGTAAGGAAATATTTCAAGCTTTCATAAAAGTTGATCCTGCAGTATTCAAATGTTTGATATCAGATTCTTTGCATAACAGTTACTTGTACTTCATTGTTCAATAATAGCACTCTCTCTCTCTCTGTATATATATATATATATATATATATATATATATATATATATATATATATATATATATATATATATATATATATATATATATGTGTGTGTGTGTGTGTGTGTGTATATATAATGTTGTAGTAGCAGTGCATATAACATCGATCATACCCCATAGGTATGATTTGTTTTGGGACTGAATTATTGTTTTGTATTTTCCTCCAAGCCTGCTGTCTCCTGTGGAAAGAGTCAGATACGTTTCTCTTTCTGATTTGATGGTTACTCTTTCTCAAAGGTGGAGTGACCTCAAACTGAGACTATTAAGATTAAAGGGTGTGGGAGTTGAAACTTGCACATAAAGATGTATGTAGGATTGCATCACTGCAGAAAAATCTCCTTTTATGTTTTTCATTGTTGTGCATTTGTTCACTAACATTACTTCTAGAAGTACATTTGTTTTAGTGTTTGTTTACTCAGGTTATTGTCAATTATTGTTCTTATAGTTATGCAAGACAGTTTGTGTTTCAAGGTATGTATAGAATGTCAAAGCTCAGACAACTGAATCATACTGATGACAAAAGCTTAACAGCCAGAATAGCTTTATTATGGGATGGAATCATAGCTCTCCATTCACCATGCTGGAGTCATTACCCTCTGCATCATTTGACATAATATAACTGACTTTGATGTTACTGCACATATTGGGAAAGGAAAAAACATTATCAAACATCAGCACTAGCTATCTGGTTTTATTTAAAACTGTCATTCTACCAAACGGATGCTACAGAGGTGTCTGAAGCTTCTAGTTTCTGTGGGATGCTCACAGAAAAGCAAAAGGACAGTATATGTTTAGTTTTAATGTAGTGGGAAGCTATAGGCCAAATACATCTAGTTGCACAAATACAGGAAATAGAGGCCAAGGATACTAGATAATAATTTTTTCAAAAGAACTCCACAATATAAATCTCCAAATGTAAAAACAGCAGTAAGGTAAATCAAAATAAAAATGTTTACTAAATTTGAAGATAAATATATACATCAACTTGGTTAGCTTTCAGCAAAACAAAAACCAAACAAAAAAACATATGCTTCATCACATGTATAGTCAGGAAGAACAAAAATTGTACAGCTGTTGTTTCTCTCAATCATTTAGTCAATTTGAAGAAACTAACATTGCTGGACTAATGAGAAGTTATCTCTCTCTAATTCAAGCATTTATATTGGCTTAAAAAATGTATCCGCGGTGGTGCACTGGTAGCGTTGTTGCCTCACAGCAAGAGGTTCTCCTGTTCGATTCTCGGCTGGAGTGTGGGGAGTGCCTTCTGTGTGGAGTCTGCATGTCCTCCCTGCGGTTGGGTGGGCATTCGAAAGACATGTGTAAATGGGCGTGCCTTCATTGAAGGTTGGAAATTGAGCTAGCACCTTGGCGTTTGTGAAAATCTACTGCCAATCATTAGCGGTCCGGAGTTCTGCTGTGGCGACCCCTAACTGGGAAAAGCCGAAAGACAAACAACAACGTATTGGCTTAAAAAATAGTTTAATACCTTGAGTGAAACAGTTCTGTTACACTTTGGCCCCCTATTTCAAAAGACTTGCTCTCAGTATAAGTGACCACTTACAGGGAGAACAGGTGCTTTGGAATCTGATCCCAGTAGTAAGCCTGTTTATTGATAGGCCTTACCCCAAAGTAAATCCCTTGCACTGAAAACAAGTCTTTTCTGAATCAGGCAGATGTAACACTGAAAGCAACTCTTGGATTCCAGCCCAATTTCTTAGGCAAAAAAAGTTACTCAGTTTAAAAAGCTGAATTTACCTAAGTTCCCACTATGGCCTTACAAGTCTAGCTACATACCTCAAACTATTTGGGTCCCAGATATCACGGGGGCTCCATGTTAGTAGGCAGATAGCTAAGGATTTGTAGGGGGGTTGAGGTGGGGAATTAGGATAATACTTTTCTTATTGACAGTTGATAATAGTCAGTATGTTAAAATTTGTATTGATATTCACAGACATTAAATTTACACATGCTAAATGCTTATATATTTGCACATTTCTTTCTTCTTTTTTTGAAATATTCATCAACTTATTTCCCATATTTTTTGTCACCAGCTAAATATGCAATCACTTATATTAATTTAACTGAAGGATTTTTTCCCCTGAATGACTAGTTAACATGCATCTAGTGCATTACCTCAACAGTGTATCTTATCAGTTAAGATACAATGTTATGGAAATGCACTGCATTTCATAAGATACAATGTTAAGGAAAGGCATCTTGTCACTTCAGCCTGCTCTTTCATCTGGGGGACTGTGTTGTAGCTCTACATCATTTGAGAGTGTAGAATTTATTGATGAAATCCTTTTTTGAACTTAAAAGGGCTAATTGATCTCCTAAATACCATATAGATAACTGTGCAAATGCCACAATGTTATTTATACCTTGCAAAGCATACTTCACAGGGGCTGCTCATCAAATATTAGTTTCATAATTAAAACATTCTACTGGCAAAAATGGAGAAATATATATCATATACAACAGCTAAAATATCCATCAAATGAGGCTGATTCACTAGTTAAATTTTTTCTTGTTTATGGTAGTATAGTGTTATTATCACTTATCAAAAGGTCTGAATAGCCCAGCCAAAACAAAGAGACAAACAAAAATAAACTTGCCAACATTACTACTTCAGTAGCAAGACTGCAAAAAAATAGAGAAAAGGGGAAAAGTGGCAGCACATCTACTTTTTTACATCAAAAAGTCCTTTTATCAATATTTTTGTTTGTTACTTTATTCAATATCATTTCTCATGAATAAAACAGACATAATCAAGGGGAAAAATCAAAAACACAAGTTATCATACATTTTCTCAATGGCATAGCATCAGTGGCTGAAGAATACTTCATCCTATATATTACATTTCTGGGAACATAAGTTGCTCATCTGGCAGATTTTTCAGACAAAGAACGTATCTGTATCAGGAAGTACTCTGATACAGCATAGTTTAACTTATGAGCGTGAGGATCTGGCCAAAGATGGAGCCAGACTTACCTACTACTGAAGACAGGTATACATTGTGGCTGGACCATCATGTAGAAGCTCCTTATAGCCCAGTGGACTATCTCGGTAAACAAATGCAAATAAATAAATAATAAAGCTGCACTATTTGTGAGTAAATCTATCTGTAGCAACAGTTTAGTGGTGAGTCTTACCATAATCAGTACAAATTGCATGCACAATCTGACTTTAAAATGTACAGCCCTGCTAATGCATGCCTGCTGATAAATATATTTAATGAAGAGACAGTATGTCTAGGCACCAATTTTTATTTTTTGCTAACAAAAGTTAAGTTTTAATTTGGACCCTGACTCCCAGTTTGTGAATTATTTAGTTACTATATAGCTATTGATGTCAAAATTATTTTTAAATAATCACGGAATATGAAGAATACCAATTGCATGGCAGCTACTTGCAGTACATGAGCATAGCTTTACTCTTAAATAAACAGAAAGATAACTAAGAAAATGCTGATCAAATGAAAGTTTTCTTTTTTGAAAGTGACACTGCTTTATTTAATGGAGATTTTAATTTTACAGATGGAGTGGTGTCAGATGGAGTTTTGTGGTTGTAAGACAGAGCAAAAATGATTGTTTATCTGGTGATATATCAAGGATTTTGTTTTTTTATGGTGATATAGTCAATAAGGAAGATTACCAGAAAGCATATTGCTGGTCTGTAAAATACTAATGAGGTTTCATATTAAATAACGGGGGGGGGGGATCTACATTTCACAGCAGGTTGCATGTGTAGGCAAATAGCAAAGGAATGATTCCACCTGCCGTTGTAATTTTATTTTTATTTTATTTATTTTACATTTGTTAACCGGGCTAGTCTGGCTGGATACATGTCCATTTTCAGCAGAGGCCTGAGGAGAAAAGCTCCATTAACACTAATAACTAAAAGTGATAAAAACTATCAAAAATTTAGACAAACTAAAAAATTTAAACACTCAGACATAAAAGCAAACAGCAAAAAAAAAAAAACCAAATGTGAAAAATAAGTAAGGAGATTAGGAACAGTTATTATGTAGTTTAGAAGAATTCAGAGGTAGTAGGAAAAGAGATAACAGTGGGGAAGGTAGAATTCCAATGAATTAGTTGCTAGGGAGAGACTGTCAGGGAAAGAAGAGGACTGAGAAAATAGTTGTAACATAATCAGTAACAGTAATCAAACCTGGGAGGTACTGGAAGAGTATACCATCAAAAAATATTTATTGTGAAGAACATGAAGAAAGCACATGCATATCAGAGGTAATACCAAGAAAGTACCATGTAGTAAAAATTATACATAGCAGCAAATGAAATGCACCCAGTCAATGGAATGGAAGTAACTAAGTTTGGAAAAGTTAGTAAATGCAATTTTCCTCTTTGACATTTGATATTGTTAATGCAAGGAAACAAAACAAATATTTTTTGTCATGCTATTTCATCTAAATGTAATAGAAGCCTGCCATAGTGCTGCATTTTTCTTTAAATGTAGACATTTTAGCAAATATATCACACTAGGCATGCTTTTATTATGTGCCGATGTTTTCAATTATTTTGAAAATTTAATGCAAAATGCAATGGATTTTTCTACATCTGGAGCTAAATGCTATATTCAGCAATTTCATTTCCAGGTCCTTAGCTGCCTACTGAATTATAAGGCATGGGTGAAATATATTCACTGTTGATTGATATTCTTTCAAATTGTGTTTTCAGCAGCAAATGGAACCCAGAAGTCTCTTGGGCTCTTATGCCTGCATACTATGTGTACTTTCAGGATAGCCACATAGAATGTTTTGTCTTGAGGCCTGGATGATAGTCTATCTACTCATAATCTCACAGCAAAAATGACATAAAAAAGATGTACCAGATATCTCACAACATTTATAATATAATGTATTTCATTAATACTTTTCCAGCTGATTTTTTGAATTGCATATTATTTAATGTTAAATCAAAAGAATGGTATGAAACAAAAGTCATTGTTTTAGATAATATATCAGCTATTAGGGGTAGACTCAGAAAACCCTGTTGCTCTTGATGCAGGGTTATAATGACAACAGTTGACTAGTTAACTTAGCTGTCAGTGTGGTTGAAGAAGGTAAAGTTTTCTAAGATACGATAGCAACAGATTTTCTTGAAGATGTTTTGCAGCATTGATTATCTTACACATAGCTGCGTGTGTATGTATGCCTATTTATATATACACACACACACACACATATATATATATATATATATATATATATATTTGTGAGTGAGTGAGTGTGTGTGTGTGTGTGTGTGTGTGTGTGTGTGTGTGAGTATGATTTAACTTAATTTGGTCATTGACCAATATGAATGCTGACATCCTAAAGGTAAAGCACTCTATATCAAAAATGGAAATGTTGAATTCTTAGTATGCATGTGCTGAGCAACTTTAAAATAATAAAACATCACTTTTTGCAGGGGGAGCAATCACCATCTACCACCCCCCAGCTAATTATCAATAGTAACTCTGAGACTGCACAATCCCCAAGGTAAAGGAATATTCCCCTACCCAGGGTTATCAATCTCATATACCCATTGACTATCTGTATAATCGACCAAATGCAGTAATTAAAGATATGTCAACCAAACTCCCTATTGACCATACCAATGGAACTCCCCCCCCCCCCACACACACACACACACACACTCATGTATGTATTTATGCATGTATATATATATATATATATATATATATATATATATATATATATATATATACTAAGAAATGAACTTCGTGACAATAAAAGCATTCAAAAAAATAGTAAATCACACCAACAACTCTTGCAGAACTTTAGCGCTTTCGTCTTATTTATTGCCAAGACTTCTTCAGAAAGACATGTTTCATAAGAATGAGCAACCATTTTCACTTCCTTTATATACATTAGTTCTAGCAGGCCATTTAAATTAACAACAGTTCCTTTCCAATAGTAAAGTGTGAACAAGCAGGGTGCTGTGTGCATTTTCATTAACATTACAATCGCAGTTACATAAGGTAAATTAGACAGACAGTAATAGCCTTGTGGTGCCGTGTGCATACTAAAAGGGATTGTGTGCAAAAAGGGATCGTGTGCAAAAAAGGGGATTGTGTGAAAAAAGAGATTGTGTGCAAAAAGTGACTGTGTGCAAAAAGGGATTGTGTGCAAAAAAAAAAAAAAAAAAAAATTTGGGGGGGGGGACCGGGAAGGATGACAGTCATGCTGTGATGATTCTAATATAAACATGTAACTTATGAGTCTTTGCCTCCAAAGGTAAGTAAAGAAGGGAACGGAGGAAGGTGGAGGAGTCAGGTAGAGAGTCCTACTATGCTTTGGTATCGGTGTGTGAGTGCTTGTTCACACTTTACTATTGGAAAGGAACTGTTGTTAATTTAAATGGCCTGCTAGAACTAATGTATATAAAGGAAGTGGAAATGGTTGCTCATACTTATGAAACATGTCTTTCTGAAGAAGTCTTGATAATAAGTAAGACAAAAGCGCTAAAGTTCTACAAGAGTTGTTGGTGTGATTTACTATTTTTTTGAATGCTTTTATTGTTATGAAGTTCATTTCTTAGATAAAATTTCTTTTCTTCGTTCAATTTTTTTGAGTGCGGTTAATTTTAGATATATAAATATATATATATATATATATATATATATATATATATATATATATATATATATATATATAGTCTATCACAAGTGCTAATATGCTGTTGTGCATCCCTACCAGCTACAGTTCAATGAGAGCTTAGTTGCCACTCACAACAATGGTGGAGTAAGGATGGGGCATGTGACTCAGTGGGCTGCTTGGCTTTTGAGATGGCAGATGTGGGCATCTGGCTACTAGTCAATCATCTGCCCCACAATGTCTGTGTATGGCAAATGTTCCACTTCCACTGCTGCAGGTGAAGATAGCAATCTTCACTGCTACAGGTAGGAACAGCATCCCAATATCTTGTGTAAGACTGGCTTGAGTATGCCCTGCAGCTGCTGTTTCAGGTGTGGAGTTGACAGTGGCAGACTGGGGTGCAGATGTTGTGGTTGTTGGTGTCACATATCGGGGACTGATAGGCTTTGCTGGAGAGAGAGGTGAAGGTCTAGATGCTGCTGCATGTAATTGTAAGATAAGTGGAGAAAGCCAATATAATAAATAAAATAAATGGAGTAATACAAAGAATGGCAAGAAAGGGGTGGAAGTTATAGATCCTATGAAAAAAATGCAACTCATCCATACCTTTGTACCTGATAATGTTACAGATACTATACTCAGAAGATCAAAAATACCCCCACTAAACATCCAGTGATGGTACACTATACAGCCATGGACAGAATCCACAATTGTCTTGTAATCAGAAAGGCAAGGTCTTAATTGGTTGAGCTACTTCTATAACTTCAGACACAAGCCTACAAAACAACACACAGGTGTCAACATCACGCAGTCATACTGCTAATGCTGAACTATGGAACTCGGCAAACAGGACTAAATGTATTCTGATGTCCTACTACTATAAGCTTGGAATGTATGTAATACGATGTATATTAGAATCAGAGTGTGGGAGACAGGTGTAGAGATGCAAAGAAAAAAACACAGCTCATACATGTGCTTCCCTTATAACTTTATAGGTACGTAATTTGAAACTACCATAAGCACCCATCCCAAATTATCACTGATGTTACAATAAGAATGGGTGGGGGTGGGGGGACCCACAGCCATCAGCACAAGAAATCTGAAAGACAATAGCTTAATGAGTTGAGCTAATTTTGCAATTCCACCAAAGCTCTATGCACACACATTGGTATAAGATTAAACAGTCATACTGGACCCCTTGAACTAATGAACATAGCACAAAATCTACAGTACTGGACAAAACCTATAATCTGACAGACCACAGGTATAGCTGGTTAACAGATTCACAAGACTTACGGTAATGGGTTTACCTGTTCACAGTAGTGTTAACATGCAAACCTGTATTGTATTAGGCAGGCAAACTCACCCAGTGCTCTCTAAGGCACTTTATCCTCCTCTTATGCAGCTGCACATTCTCTGCCATAGCATCATGTTCTGTTGAGACTGGAGAGAGATAAGATGGACTATGTTAGATATGTGGATGACATGCACTGGCAGGCTGTGTATGTAGGTAAAAGGAGGGCTACTTACAGTACATGATGATACTCCAGTTCTAATCTTGGCCTTCCACCTGCCAAGAAGGTCAGGAAGTCATCAACACATGTCATTATAATGCTGATAACATTACACATCTGTACACACACACACACACACACACACACACACACACACACACACACACACACACACACACACACACACACACACACACACACATGCACACACACATATATTTATTTAATCTCCCTCATCAAGTCCCTAACTCTTGGAACTATTTTGGCAACTGGGTAGGATTGTCTCATAGTGAATCTATCTTCCTTACTGTTGCTGCAGCATTTAAGCCTGATAAGAACCCTTCACCTTTATGATCTGTACACCATTTTTTGAGTTAAATACTGATCATAAAATATAAATTATTTTTGTAGACTAGAAAGTTAGGATTAACTTCTACATTCCTATGTTAATTCATGATGATCATACCGAGTTTGTTAAAGGAAGTAAAGGATGGTCCAGTATTTTGAAAGTGGCATGCCATCTATGGAATTATTGAAACGGCAAAGACAGTTCAGCTGTGTTTTTGCCGAGTATTAAGAAAGAGCATTTCATTTTGTATTGAAAACATTCATTCCAATGTCCAGAAGGGCTGTAATATATATGGAGAATCTATTCAGGATAAAAAAAATCAAGGTTAATATTGTTAACCAAAAATCCACCTTAAAGATAAACAGCTTCCCTTTTTGCACTCAAATTTACCCATCCAATTTGATTAGAGATTGATCTTATCCATTCCTTGGTCTATAATTAAATATTACCCCTAATGAGAATAAATGGGATCATACCATAGATAATTTAAGCAGAACCATGTATGAGATAAAGCATTTAGAAACTGCCTCTGTCCATTAACAGTAGAGCTGGCAGTCCTGTGGTAAATTTTCTGTTTCCCATCCATAGATCCAAGTTGCACTTGAATATGTACGGGAATGAATTTTTGTTCCAGAGCAAAGGTTTCCTCTATGAGATATAACTGTCTCTTCAAACCATCCTGTTGATGTTGCAGAAGTGGTTTAAATTCCCTAGACTGAGTATTTCTGTTGTCATTTGACTTGTTGAGTAGTAAATCTATCAGTATTTAAAAGCATAGTTGTTAAAAAAGGCATGTCTTTCCTCTGGCTGGTTGTTGATAATTCTGCTTGCATTGAAATTGCCTTATAGAAGTGCAGTCTAGCTAGTGAATAAGGTGTTTGTTTTTGCATTGCACTTGTGAAGTTCTTTTTTGTTGTGGTTTTACACTAAGAAGACTCGAGTCACTCATGTTGTGGCAGGGAGTGTTTGCCTAGTCTATCTGATTTGGGAAGCACTCTTTTAAGTCCTAAAGAATATTTTTTATTGGTCAAAGGGCTTATCACTTAGTTTTCCTTTTTTTTTTCTGCTGGCATAGATTTGCTAGTTGGCATGGAGCTGCTCATCACACAGCAGCAGCAGCAACAGTAAATAGCAATTCCCTGTACAGACACAAATGTCTAGACAGCAAAGTTTATTTATAAAAGTACTATTAGTATTGAAACCTGTAACGTAGTGAAGCTAAACAAGCCCACTGTGTGGAGCAAGCTCAGAACAGCTAGTTTGTGCATTGAACAGCGGTATTAGTATGTCTTAGCACTATCAAACCTGGTCTAATGCCAAACCCCAGATAGTGCACACATCAACCAGAGGTTCAAACATACTGGACCTGATACTCACCAAAATGAGAGAACACTGCACCCCCCCACCTTAATGGTGAGGTCGGACCACAATGATTTCTCCTTCAAAAAAACTCATTTTCTAATCCGTGTAAACCCTGTGGCATTAAGGAACTATTCCAAAGCAAATTACATCCTATTACGTGAAAGCCTGCCAAAATTTGGTGCCCCTCCTAATTCAGAGTTCACAGCAATCTATGTGGAATAGTTCATAGTAACCATGTACAACCATGTAAATGGTCACATGGAGAATGCTTTACCTACTAGAAGTAAACTCAAAACAAACCATGCTGGTGGACCTCTAACTTTAAAGGGTATATAATAAAAGATTAAAAAAAAGCCAAACGTTCATGCCAAAGTGTTCTCAGGTCATCATTACTATTTTTTCTTGATGTTGTTTCACACTGTTTAATTTATCTATCCAGCTTGTTTTTATTTTTTTTTCAGTTTTCAAAGTTGTAGTTCGACCTCTTTTCCATTTATTGTATTTTTTTGTCTCCCACCTTAATCAAGTATCTTCCTCTTATGGAAACATATCCTCCTGATATTGTGTGCCTAGATCTTGATGTTAAATGTTTTTTTTTTTTTTTTTTTTTTTGCATTCAAACAATTTCTCTTTCGTATCTTTCTACATTCCT
>NC_056739.1:1893899690-1893987190 GCF_019279795.1 Protopterus annectens | reverse complement strand
GAGTGATCTTTACTGACAATAGACACATCCTTTCCTAAATGTGTTCTATTAGCTCATTGCCTAACATTATTTATCTCATCAGTCCAGTCATTAATAAATGTAGCAACAGTTCTCCAAGCTATGCCAATAGCACAAATGGTCATCAATATGCCTAGATTTACTAGTAGTAATGGTAAGCAAATCATCCAGAGTTGGACATGAGGAACCCAGACCATCATTGTTATCAAGTGTTACCTTTACATATATATATCATTAGGTACACTGTACAGAATTCGGCTGGAACACCTTCTGTGTGGAGTCTGCATGTCATCCCCACAGTCTAGTTGTGTTTGAAAGACATGCGTGAATGGGTGTGCCTTTATTGAAGGTTGGGTGTCGAGCTGGCACCTCGGCACTGTAAAAATCTACTGCCAATCATTAGCGGACAGGAGTTCCGCTGTGGCGACCCCTAACTGGGAAAAGCTGAAAGAAGAAGAACAAGTACATTGTACAGGATATTTGTCCTTTATCAAATCATTAATGGCATACTTATTTAAGAATACATTTTCTGCTGCAAACGAATTAAGAATTCTAAAAGAAAAGCCTAATCAAAATCAGTTATCACAGAATTCACAGGGATAAACTTCTTTGAGAAAAGTTACACAAACAAAATGCAACTAAATATTAAATTAAGCAGAATAGTCATTAATCTGTCAGTCACACAAAAGCTGGAACTCCTTTACATGTCACTGTTGCTTGCAGTTGTTCCTCGTTTTAACTTTAAATGATCAATAAGTTACAAAGCAACACAGGACTACCTCGGATAATCTCTTGATTGTCCTGTCTATCGTCTGAATTTATAGCTGAGTAGGACCCTTGGGATGGCTAGAGTTTGCCTGTCTAAAACCTCTTTCTTTCTAACAAGAAATAGTTAAAATGATAGGTAAAACAACAAAATATAAATCAAAATTAATATTGCCTGCAAGCGTTCCTTTCTTCCTACAAACACTGAAAACACAGTGGCAAAAATGAAATATAAATCAAAATAAATCTTCTCAAACCAGACAACTACACAGTCAATGACAAACTAACATAGGATTGTTTAGACATGCTCTGAATGTGCCTTCTAAAAAAAAAATTATTCAGTATCATTTTGTAGAAAGAACAATTCAAAAAAGTACTGATTTACTTAGAATTTATCTTCCTGTTTAGATCAAATCAATAGAGTTTTAAAGACATATTGTAATTATTTTTGCACTAGATTTTATGTGACTCATTCTGATTCTATAACAAAGACTGGGATTATTTTGATACCAAAATATGACAAATATCTTTAATATGATCCTTTATAGACTGATAAAAATCATGAATATGAATTTAAATACTGTAAAATTTGAATTAATTTTCAAAGTTAAATTAAGAAAGAGCTCCCTTTATTGTATCTTAGAACTAGTATGGATTTTTTATAAAGAACAGGAAATATTTATTCACAATGTTATTTAAATAATATTTTTGTAAAAGGCGCAAACATTTATTTTTTTCAGTGGGAGCCCTGACATAGAGGAAAAAAGCCCTGGCTGAGAACTAGCTTTCTTGAGTGCAGTTAGTAGCTCAGGCACCTGATGGAGCTGTCAGAAGGAAGGGAGCAGAAATGTTATATGACAGGCTCAGGTCTTTTCAAAGGATGGTACAGGCATTATGTTGGGAGTGTTCAGTCCCGTGGTAGAGTCCCTGCTGCTGAAAAGAGACCACATGGAAAAACAGGCTTTAAGGTGGTCAAGGCAATCTTGATGGGTTGAATCACTTACTGGAATATGTGACACACCCTTCTTTAGTCAACACATGCCAAATCCTGGGTGGTGTAATGGATGGCAGCAGAGAGGTTAAGGATCAAAGGAGTGTTTGCTGTCTCTTACTTTAATAAAAAATTCCTGGCTATACTTGATTCCCATGCTCCTGCCCGCTCCCGTAGGACTAAAACTAAAACAGTGCCATGGCTCTCTAATGAAACTAAATCAAGAATTTCATTTAGAAATAAGGCATATGTGGCGTATCACTAAATCTCTTCAAACTCAAAATATATATCGACAGTTAAGGAATGAGACTAAAAGAGCCATTTTACTAGATAAACAAAACTACTACTTCCATCTTCAGAATAGTAATGAAAAAAACCCTCAAAAGTTTTGGGCAGGTATAAATAAACTACTGCACCCAGGACACACCACCACACCTACTCCTTCAGCCTCCCCAGATGAACCATCAGAGGATGTTGCCAATGACTTCAATAGTTTCTTTACTGAAACTATGCAGGCCCTAGCCAGTAAACTACCTATTGGTTCCTCTAATTTACAGCTTCCCATTCCCAGTTCCCAGTACTCCTTTAGCCTCCTTCCAGTCTCCACATCTACTATCTGTTCCCTAATCAAGAAACTAAAACCAACAACACCATCTGCTGATCTTCTCCCTGCTGAGTATCTACAAAAGTCTGGAAATATCATAGCATATCCCATTTCTATACTAGTCAATTGTAGCATATCAGAGGCTACAGTTCCTCCATCTGGAAAACTTCTCATGTCATACCACTCCATAAAGGAGGTAGCTCCACTGGACTCTCCAATTATAGACCTATAGCTATCTTATCATCACTGGCTAAAATTATGGAAAAGTGCATCCATAAGCAGCTTCTGCACTACCTAACCCAGAACCACCTACTGGCTAAATCTCAGCATGGCTTTAGACCACACCATAGTGCCACCTCAGCCCTTCTTACCTTCTCTGATGCTATTAACTATAACAGAAGCATTAACAAATTATCCTCTGCCCTTTTCTTGGATCTATCAAAGGCTTTTGATATGCTTAACCACCAACTACTTATTTCTACTTTGAGAGCAATTTCCTTAGACAATCATTCTCTCTAATGGTTCCAATCATATCTCTGCAATAGACAACAAGCCGTCCTATGGCTGAACAAACTATCCAATCTCCTTCCCAGCACCCTTGAAGTTCCCCAGGGATCCATTCTGGGTCCTCTTTTGTTCTCCATTTTCATTAATGACCTCCATACAGCTATCCCAAAAGCTAATTGTATTCAATACGCAGATGACTCAACTTTGATATGCTCTGTCACCTTCCGATCAGTATTGCAGACACTAACCCAAGATACATTTAACATAGTTGAAAACTGGTTTTCTGACTGGTGTCTAATCTTAAACCCAAACAAAACAAAGCTGCTGTTCTTCTCTCCAACTCAAAGGTCCTCTGTACTACCCTTCTCTATTAATTCGAATAATGGTACCACAATCTCCCATGACGACTGCACAAAACTTCTAGGTGTTTTGGTTGACAACAATCTTAAATTTGAAAAGTATGTAAACCAAACTATTAAAACCATTAACAAAAAACTTGGAACTTTACCTAGAATTAGACAATTTCTTACCCAGCCTGCTAGAATAGCCATAGCCCATTCTCATTCACTCTCTACCCTTTTCTATGCCTCTCCTATACTTACCAACCTAAACAAAAGTGGTCTTATAAACTCTCTTCTTGTTATAACCACATAGCTAGATTTGCCACTGGGATGCCTTATAGAATGCATCATTGTAAAAACCTAAACTATCTTGGTTGGCTAGAGCTGCCCAGCATATTAAAGTACGACCAACTTATAATTGCTCATAAAGTACTTAACCAACCAGATAATGCACCTGCTCTTAAAAATATTATTTATCCCCACTGTAACCTTAGACCACTTTGCTCATCTAATACATTGGTAGCCCAAACTGTTAAATCCAAAAACACTGCCGGAGACTCTATGTTTGCCAGTTCTGTTGGTAAAATTTGGAACTCACTGCTTGCTGACATCACTCTAATGACCTCCCTCACACAATTTAATAAAAGTCTCAAGCAGTATTTTAAATCACATTGGCTATGTTCCTGCACTAATCCTGACTAATTTTGGAAAAACTGACTAATTTTGGAAATACTTGTGTACTAAAACTATTGTCTTAAGTGTGCTACACCATAAATTTGTTAGAATGTATAACTCATATGTCAACTGAGTCTGTAAACTTTGCTAAATGTGTATTTTTGTCATGTTTGCTGTTGTAGATATCTTTGGAGCTTTTCTCTCCAGGCATCCAGTGAAAATGGACATGTATCCAGTCGGACTATCCCGGTCAACAAATGTAAAATAAAACATCCCGTACCCTTATATAGGATGACACTGATCTTGATTTTTGTCTTAAGAGGAATGAGTGGTCTGTAGTGTTACTGCCTCCCAGGAATGAATGGACCTAGAGAACAAGTAAATGGAGTAACTTAGTGGTCATAGCAGAAAAAAAAGCAGAAAGAGATAATGAAAAATAGTAATATCAATAAAAGAATAATAATGTTATTTAGGAAATTATTAAGGGGAATCAAGTTCTCCTTTTTGTTTGGGAAATGCTGTTGTAGGACACATAACGTGAGTGGATTCAGTTCTCTTGATACCTCTACTTTCAACCACATCAGCTTTAACAAATTATTTGTTTATTTATTTATTGCATTTGTTTAACAGGATTATTCATCTGGGTCATGCAAAACCCTTTTTTTCTGTGTAGGCTTGGAGAGAACAGCTCCAGAACAAACAAACAAACATTTATAAGTGCCCCGTAGTTGTGCTGCTAATTAGTAATAAAAAGAGTCATGTAAAATATTTGATAGTTACATACAGACATGCATACAAAAATAATCACATGCTAAATAAAAGCATATCTTACAATGAGTTAAAATATTATAATATGAATCAGTCAATACATTTCAAAATCAATTTTCAATATTTGAGGGTTCCAAAGAAGTATCAGTGTAGTAAGTTCCAAAGTAGTAGGTTTTAATCATTAGGAAAGTAGATGGTGGTAGAGGAATTTGTGGAGGAAGTGAACTTGAAAAGCGGATAAAGAGTGGAAGATTTAATTAGAGTTGACTAGTCACACGTTGATGGTAGGAAGGAGAGGGGAATAGGATAGTAGCTAGATGGGATAGAACACTTTTAGGAGGTGGGTGTGGAGTTTTTTTTTTAAACTAAGCTTATTCTCCATTTCCTTGAGTGGACTGGGTGTGGTCTTCCATATAGTGGAAATCTGATTTCAGTAGAGAGTATCCCCTAATAAATTCCTGTCTCACCAATCCAAATTCCCATTGCTTATCTTTAGAGAGGGGAGGTCTGCCAGACTTATACCACTGCAGGAGGATATACAAAGAAGGACATTCATCTTGGTGGTCAGATATGAAATGAACAGTTTTTAGCTAAAGGAATTTAAGATGTTTTTTGGAATTCCATTATTTTTGACAGTGCCAGGCAATGGTGGACTATATTAAGTACATTGAGAGTGAATTGGCAATAGTATTGTAACATCATTTACGTTTTCCTGGAAGGCTGTTGTACAGGTTAGTTTGGGTAGGGCAGCATATAGGAGTATTTCTAGGAGATATAAATGTGCTGTAAATACTTTAGTATTTTCTGGCATTGAGCCAATGTTGCTTGTTAATCTAATTGATAAGCTTGTACTGAATATACAGGTATAACTCATATACATTCTTGCTAACTTTGATATCTCTGTTATCTGAATATTCTGGTACGGGACTATACCTTTTATTTCTACAAAGAAGGATTGGTTGGCTGTACTATTCTGTTTCATATATAGTCATTTTCTAACTGATTATGTGGCAGTTTAATTAATTCCAATGGTCCTCTTTTTACATTCATCTTGGTGGTCAGATATGAAATGAACAGTTTTTAGCTAAAGGAATTTAAGATGGTTTTTGGAATTCCATTATTTTTGACAGTGCCAGGCAATGGTGGACTATATTAAGTACATTGAGAGTGAATTGGCAATAGTATTGTAACATTGTTTACGTTTTCCTGGAAGGTTGTTGTACAGGCTAGTTTGGTTAGGGCAGCATATAGGAGTATTGCTAGGAGATATGCATGTGCTGTAAATACTTTAGTATTTTCTGGCATTGAGCCAATGTTGCTTGTTAATCTAATTGATAAGCTTGTACTGAATATATAGATATAACCTCATATACATTCTTGATAACTTTGATATCTCTGTTATCTGAATATTCTGGTACGGGACTATACCTTTTATTTCTACAAAGAATGATTGGTTAGCTGTACTATTCTGTTTCATATATAGTCATTTTCTAACTGATTATGTGGCAGTTTAATTAATTTCAATGGTCCTCTTTTTACCTGATACCCAGCATAACTGAGCCTTTATAGCTTTTTGTAACTTTCTCAGAACAAGATATTAAGCTCTGTTAGGAGTATTGTGTAGGCATCAGTATTACTTAAGGTGGATGCTTGACCTTCCACAGTTGTACATAACAGTTTATGTAAACTGCTCATAGAGTAGCAGCTAGACACTTATTGCTCTATTGTTTTTATATATTTATTAATATATTCTTAAAAATATGCAAATACTAAATGAGTTGAAAAGTATTGATCATTTTGTGAGTTTCTAATGTCTAACAACCTCTGAGTTAAGTCATGCAGATGGTATTTCAGAGTTTTGAGTCCCCTAATGCAGATTGTTAATGCTTTTTTACCCTTTGTTCCTCAACTAATTGAATATCAACTGTGACTTTGTTTTACTGTCACATCACTGTTGCCGTTATCTAATTTGCATTTTTTCCTTTGTTTATTCTAATTTTTTGCCAAACCCTCTCTGTCTTACTTTGAGTATCTCTTTCTCTCAACTATTACACTAGACTGGCATCAATCAAAACAGCAAACAACATCCAAGAGACTTACCCTAATAAGAGCCCTAATAATTATCATGCAAGAGCAGCATATTTAATAATGTATGTTATTTACTGTCATGTCTAACATAGCAGGCCTATTCCTCTGTAATAAAGAGGGTAGGGTCTTCTGTAGAAAACATAGACTCCCATTAGAACTAACAAGTTCCCTAGTAATGCTGAAAGGCGTGGCCTTCTCTTGAGTTTCCATCCTTCTTGTCTAATCCACACTATATACTCACTGCAAAATTCCTCCTACTTTACCTTTGCTGCAGTATATATTTGTCTGTTTTCCCCAATAACTTACAATGCATTCACTGCCCGTAACATGTAAATAGCAACTTTTCCCTTACTGAAACATAACAAAAATAATAAACGGCTGTACTTAGTATCTCTTTAGGCAGGCTTTTCTACTAACTATACCTGCATCTGGTTAACTCCTTGCTTTGAAACTGTTTCTGCTAACCCAATATAATTACTACGACTCTGTACCATTGCATGCACCTTCTGCAGTTATTTGTTACCTTGCTCTTTCTCCTAACAGCGTTTCTAGCGACATGACGTTTTTACTCTTTCTACCACATAAGACCTCTTACCTTGTTCACCTCTAAGTCTGCAGGCATTTTTTTTTCTCTTCTTCTGTACTTCTTTGCCATTTCAACTGGTCTACTAAAACTTTGAAAATCATATCCATGAATATTCAAAGTATAGTAAACAAAGTCTCTAAATTTCATTCCTGGATCACTCATTACTCCTCAGACATTATCATTCTTAAAGAAACTTGTCTCAAACCACATATAAAAGACTCTGAAATTCTACCCCCGGCTATACAATCATCAACTCTGACAGATTAAATACATAAGGTGGCGGTGTAACAAACATATTTTCTACACATGTCTATGCCTCTCCTTTTATATCTCTGCCTAACTTCCTCCCTGCTGAGATTCTTGTCTCTCACAGTTAATTAAATGAACTTAAAATACTATGTATAATTGCCCTATATATTACTCCAGGAAATAACATCCCTTTTCTGGAAGACATCCTACACTGGGTATCTAGTTCCATCATGAAATAATAATTCTTGGTGATGTTACTATTAACTGGCAAAGCTTCACATCAGACTACACTTCCATTAATATCAATCTGTATGATTTCAAACATCTCATAACTTCCCATACTCAATACCCATTTCAACAAAGCTAAGAACACTGGGACTACTCTGGACTAGATTCTAGTCTTAAATCCAAACCTTTACAGCTCTGCAAAAACCCTCCCACACTTCCTCAGTGATCACCATTCCAACTATGTTCATAGACTAGCAACTCGCCTTATCAAACATAACCTTTATGAAGACTGCTATGGCTTTTCAAATTTCAGTTCTAAGATCTTTAATGACATACTTAATAACATTAATTGATCCATCTTCTATCCCCTACAACTGGATAATGCTGTTCTAAAACACAGTATTTCTTGACATTCTCAATAGCCTCACTCCTATAAGAAAAAAAATAGAGTTAAATTCATCCAGTCACCCTGGCTATCCCCTTCAAGTAGACAATTAATGTATAAGAGAGACGAAGCTTTGAGAAACTGGCAAAAATACAAATCCCAAGCTCAACTACCGACTTACAAAGAACTTGAAAACATAATAAAAAACAAGTTACTGCTGATAAGAAATCTTATTACTTCAACCTGCAGGATGACATAATCCCCCCCCAAAAAAATTTGGTCCGCTATCAAGAAAATGTTATGTCCTAGCAGTCCTAGTATCCTTAACCCTTGTCCAGACATCTCACCCTTAGAAACTGCTTCTAAATTTAACTCTCACTTTATAGAATGAATAGCTACCATCACCCAAAACTCCCTACAGAATCCTGCCACCCCTGACAAACTTCAAAGCTCTAACAATGCCATTTTCAACTTAAAATCTGTCTCTACTTCAAATATAAAAAAATGATTACACAAACTTAAGCCCTGCTCTCCCTCTGTAGACAAGCTGCCATATGTATATTTAAAGATGGCTGCCTCCTCTATTGCCTGCCCAATCTCTATCTTGATTATTCGATCCATTCATGAGTCATATGTCCCTTCAAGCTGAAAAAAAAATTACATCATTCCTCTTCATAAAGGGGGAATCAACTTAAATAATAAACTTCAGACCAATTGCAATCTGTCCCCTTTCCAAGATCTTAGAAAAATGTATTCATAAACAACTTTTACAATACCTACTCCAAGAAAATCTATTAACCTCTGCCCAACACAGCTTTTGCCCAGATCATAGCACAACTGCCCTTGTTGCTTTTTTGGACCACGTCATTAAAGCCAGAGATAACAGCAATTTAGTTTCTTCCCTATTTTAGATCTCTCTAAAGCTTTTCACATAGTCTCACATGCCAAACTACTCTCAAAAATTTCTTCTTTAGGCTTTTCCAGTACAACAGTCATGTGGTTCTCTAGCTACCTGTCTAACCAGCTACAGTCAGTTAAATGACTCTCTGCTTGCTCATCTTTTCTCCCAGTTAATATATGTGTCCCTCAAGGCTCCAAACTTGGCCCTTTTCTTTTTAACATATTTATAAATGGTCTACATGCATCCTCCCAACAAGGCTGCACTTTTTCAATATGCAAATGACTTCACTGTCATTTGCTGATCTAATAGTCCTTCCCAGTTACAATCTATCACTCAGTAGGCTTTCAACCCTATTGAAAACTGGCTCAGTGGGACTCAGCTTTTCCTAACTCCAAATAAAACAAAATTGCTCTTATTTCTCCACAAATCCCAAACAAACATAAAGGACACCTTCAAAATATCCTCTCTCAACAATACTAAAATTGAAGTTGTACCTCACACAAGGTCACTTGGTGTCATAATAGATGATCAACTGAAATCTGATCTTCTTATTCAAAAGTGCATAAATACAACACACCCAAAACTGGGCATGCTTTATAGATCAAAAAGATTCCTTACCAACTCCTCAGCAGTTATTATAACCAATACATGCCTCCTACCTTTGCAACTGTATGCCTCACCTATTTTCTCCAGCATTCAGATCACCCTAAGATCAAAACTTGAGCACTGCTATAATAAAGTGGCTAGATTTTCAGCCAATCAGTCATACAATCCCCATTACTCCACCTTCAAATATTTAAACCGGATTGAGTTACCTCACTACCTCAAACTCACTCAACTCCTCCTTGCTTATAAAATGGTGTACAAATACTCATCCTGCGAGGCAACCAAAAACACTCTTAACCATTGACTCCCTAATCACCATTTTCACTCATCTGTGAAACACCTCCTTAAAGTCTATAAACCAGAAAAATCTATTTGTCACTGCCTATGTTCCTACTCAGTAGCCAAGGTCTGGAACATAATTCCTCCTGATAATAAGAGCAATGCCATGCGGTCACTTATTCAAACAACCTCTAAAGAGATTTCTGCTGGTCTCCTGGCTCTGTACATGTCTTATACCAGGCTGATACTACTCATTATTACTTTCTTCTCTTCCTTCTCTTTCCCTTGTTCTTCTTTTTCCCCATCTTTCCTTTCCTCCCTTCTCTTATTAGCCATAGCACCAGTTATTTCTCTGAGAGTTCCCTACTTTAACTCTATTTCCTAATCCCCCCAACTGCACAATCTCTTTCTGAAAGGGGTTTCTCTTAGTCTTTTGCCCATATTGAAAATGCTTAACATTTTTACCATTATCACTATTGAATGTACTTTACTAGGTGATCAATATCTTGTGATTGTTGTTCAATATTCACTGTATGATTTTCTGATCTGACTTTTATTTATCCAGTATGTCGATTGTAATATTTGTTACTGCACTTCATGTGATAATATTATGTAGTTTATTAACTGAACTATGTATGTTGAAGCTTTTATCCACGAGCCTCCACTAAAAATGGGATTCATGCCCAGTGAGACTTTTCCAATAAACAAATGCTAATAAATAAAAATAAATAAATAAAAATAAATAAATACACAAATAAATAAATAAATAAATAAATAAATAAATAAATAAATAGGTTTATGACTTAGGCCAGTGAGAAATCACTTGGATCTCTAAAGAGCTCCAAGCCTTTGGACAGTTTTCTTTATGACATTGTGCGTATGACTATCAAATTTGAACTTATTGATTGTTTCCCCAAGTGACTTGGTGTTGGAAACCTGCTCAAGTTTATTTTTTTCTGCAGAGAAAATATTAAAACTATTTCTGGGAACTGGTTTTAGAGGGGAAGAGTATCACTTTGGTGTTTTTTAGAGTTGAGTGTAAGTGTGTGTTATCTATCCACTGTTCTGTTGTTTGGTAGGATTCTCGAGTAATGGTCTGTAGTTGTCCCAAGGAGGGGGTTGAGCAAATGATTGTAGCATTGTCAGCATAGTGAATCGAAGTGGATGGTGATGTGACAGTGTAAAGATTATTATTTATGTGTATGTTGACTAGCAAGGTCCCATGAATGGATCCATAGGGGATACTTATAGAGACTGGGTGGAAGGAGAAACAAATGCTTTCCCATCTTAATGCTTCTGTGAGATTACTTAGGTAGCTCTTGAACCATGATAATGTTGTGTGAGTTAAAATTTCTAGAGTCTGAATCAGTTTTGGGTGTGAAATTATTTCAATAGCCTTAGAGAGCCAAAAACATGACTGGGACCAGTTTATCACATTACAATGTTGGGTGGCATCATTTAGAAATAATAGCAGAGCAATAGTGGGGCGATGGTAGGCTATATTTTTCTATGATACTTTTAATTAACCAGACAATAAAAATAATTTTCTCTTTCATAAAAAGGAAGAAAATACTTCCATAAACAACTGGATAATATTTAAACAGAATCACATTTTACCTATCTACTGATTTATTTTTTAATTTGAAAAAAAATAATATCAGTTAAACTTTATAATCCTGAGTTAAGCAAGATCCATAAATTTTGAAGAAAATTATACTGGCTTTTATTTCAGTGGAAAACGTTCTATTCAGCAGAAATGGATGATTTCAAAAATTATTAGATTTATCATTGTGAATGGCCATCACCATACTGCAATACTGCCCCAATCTTAAATATCACCTCTGCTCCCAGTGTAACATTATACATGGGGTGGAGTACATACTCCACTAGATAATGAGATTATGTTATTATGTATTTAAATTAATTTCATTACAACTTCCTGGCATAAGTTAATGATTACCAAGCCTGCTTTAATATATTAAAAACTAAACAGCACTAAATGCTTTCATCCTGTGAACTTATCAGAGACTTCTTCAGAATACATAATTGTGTTAAAACCATCCTTAATTTATACTTCAATCAAATTTAATGAGTCATAAATACCTGCATATATACAAAATACATATAAAAAAGATATGCAACCATAAAACCAACTTAAAAGATTTTCACTTTAAAAACCTTTTCCATAAAAAGGTTGTTTTATGTAAAAAATAAGTAAATTAAAACCAGAATACAAATAGAGAATCATAGTATTTCAACCAGCTTCTGTTTCAAAACATTCTTTAAATATAGCATGTCATTCAAACCAGGTTTGTTATTGGTCTCTAGCCTAACCTGTCAACTCAGTTCCTTATATTCAATAAAATGTTCAAAATCCTCCCTTCTCAAATCTTGATTCACTTTGCCTATAACAAAAAATTAAAAAAAAATAATAAAATGTATACATTCCATCAAGTGCCTATACAAAGCATTTGTGGTTCTCTTTTTCTTCATGTCATATAAATGTTCATAAATTCTATTTCTCAGCCTTGTTTTTGTTTTGCCACCTTATAGGCTGAGCATGACACTCATGTTGCCAAATATACAAAACCCACTGTATTACAATTACATAAACCAGGGCTTGTGATAGTCTTACCAAAAATAAACAACACTCACAAAAGGGTCATCATTAATATATCTACAAAATTTACAACAATCACCTTTGGACATTCTTGACCTATAACCATCCCTTGTGACACCTTTTTCCTTTTCCATAATTTCCTTTAGGTTCTTACCTCTACTGAATATAACATAAGGTTCCTCACCCAATTCCATCGTAAACTCCTTTGTAAAAAAACAAATTCCAATTGTTTTTAAAAATATTCACAATTTTGCCAGCATCACTATTATAAGGGACCACCACAGCCCCTGATGTTGAAACCTCTCTTCCTTTAGTTGACACTAACATGTTTGTTTCCCCCCTCCCCCCAAAATCACTGCATATCTAGTCTTTCTCCATCTATAACAACCATTTTCACATCTTTCAGTAAAGAAAGGGGATAATTCCTTTCTACAAACATTTTAACTAATACATTTATTCAAAACTAAAAAAATGGTCAGCAGTAAACAGTCCTGATAGACACATCAGTTGACTCTTAACCATATTCTTTTTCTGAAAAAGGGTGACAACTATTAAAATGTAAATAGGAATTTGATAAGGTTTCCTTTTGAAAAATTGTAGAAATATGCCTTTGTTTCACCAAATCTTTAAATAAAATATATCCAGATAATCAATGTTGTCATAAACAAATGTGTGAGTAAATTTCAAAAATCTGTAAAACTGTTAAAGTACTTAATTAAATCTTTCAATTTCAATTCACCTCCTCCCCACAGGATGAGGATATCATCTAAAAATCTAAAATATGCATATGAATATTTAAACGATGGTGAATTAAATGCACATTATTTTCCTCATTCAGTCAAGACCAAACTGACAAATATTGGGGCACATTTTTGCCCCCATTGCCCCATTGCTACTCCTGTCCTCTGTTGAAAAAAAAAATCCCCATTAAAAACATTTCCTTAAATTCACATAATATAAAGAATTTCTTTATTATCATTTTTTTACCTCATTCACCATTGCCGCAAAATTCCTATCCCAAACTTTGAGGAATGACAGAGAACAAATTGGTCACATTGACAGCGACAACTTCTCTGAACTCAAGATTGTTTAATCTTTCCAATATGTGCCATGAATCATGTAATACATAATCATATGCCTTCACTACATCTTATAAGAGTATAAGAGCTATGAAAACGGATAAGGGTAGGGGGTGTGATTATGGATTATGCTGATTATTCGTGTAATGTGTATGACATCTTAAATTATTAAATATATCTAAAAGGGTGTCACCAAATGAAGTAAGCATTTCATATGCTAAAACTGATTACTTATTATCAGATATGAGAAGTCAAGGTGTTATTACTGATTAAATATATGAATTTATTATGGTTAACAAACCCATGATTCCCTCAAATTTGGAATTCATAAAATCCACACAAATAGTACAGACCCCTTTTAAGACCAATACTAGCTGCACATTTGTCAAAAACTGAGTTTTTAGTTGAATTTATAGATATGAAATCTAGGAACATAGTGAAAGAATATGATGAGAGGGATATGATCTTTAATGTGTTATACTCTCTTTTAAGGGATGTCACATGCGCTCAAATACCTTGCTTGTGTTATCCCTTCAACTGTGTTACATCTCACAGCTGTATTATGACTTTTTCTGTGGCATAGGCAGCTACTGCACAGGCCTAGAGAATGTTAGTAGGTTTTCAAATCTAGCACTCTTTGCGTCATATGAGTATGTAATGAAATGAAATATGTGACATGCAGGAATAGCTTATTCAATTGGCATGACGTGAGGTGTTTTGATGGGAAGATATTGATTCCTTAGGTGAAGTCCTTCCTTATTAGCTTGTAAAGTTTCAGAATGCACATTTTTGTAACATTGTGTGACTGTTAGTACAAATCAGTATTCAGTGGTGGAAAATAATATTTCTGAATTACCATTCAGTGGTAAAAATAATGAGAATTTGCCTTTAGAAGAATAATCCATCTGCCTTTCACAGATTGCAGGTAAATTCCACTGTGATATGACAGTTTCACTGAGGTTGTTTCTCACTCCCCTGTGTGTTGTACTCACTTTTAACTTTTTACCATGGTCATTCACACACAAACTACTGGTGGCCTTTCTCCATATGTGAAAATACTGACAAATTTTGTACATCTTGTTCCATGGCACCATTGGATAGTATACTGTTCATGGTTCATGGGTTCATAGTTTCATAGGCGTTTACTAGGTTAATGACCACAAGGGCCTTTTTAAGCCTAGCCATGCATCCCAAATTTCTGACAAGTTCTGCTAACCATTGATAAATGTAAGCATGGGCCTGGGAGATGAACCATTTACAGGTTACCTGTGTCCATTAGATACATAGGTGCCAAACCAGGGATGCATTTCTATTTTTCCATACAATTGTCCAAATTGCACTTAAATTGGGTTAGGGAGGAACTCTGCTTCACATGGATGGGGATCCTGTTTCATAGATGGGGTAGTCTTTGGGATACATACCTATCTCTCCAGCAGGTCTAATTTATATCACAGGCAAGATTTAAGTCTTTAGAATGGGGAATTCTGGTGCTGTTTGTTTTGTGGATATGCAGAAGGCCCATCAGAATGGTGTCTGGCAATGTTCTGTATGCCAGGCATAGATCTCCCCTCAAAAGCCTGTAGGAGACAGAATACAGGGATGGGGTCTTCAGGTTGTCTGCATAGGACATGTTACTTACTCCCTGTATTCTTTTAGTGAGGAACCTCTGTGTATGTTCCAATTGTTGGATATGCCTGGTTAGGTACATACCAAAGGGGGCATTGTACTCAATGATAGGTCTGATGAATGCCCAATAAAGTGGAACAATGACGACTTTGGACTTAGATGCCATATCTTTGTTTATAAGTTGTGAAACATAGAATGATTTCCTCACCACTGTAGACACATGATGACCAAGGGCTAGATTACTATCTATGTGCATCCCTAAGTCCCTGACTACTGGGTCAACTCTAAGGGGTGTGTTGTCAATATGATAGTTACCAGGGATGGATGACTTCCCAAAGGATACTATTATGCATTTCCTGGCATTTAGTTTTAGTTCATGGCTCTGACACCAGTTGTTTATCTGTGTCAGCCCCTCCTGTAGAACATTTGTGTCAGTGTAAGATTCAATAACAGCTCCTAATTTGCAATTATCTGCAAATTTAGTCAGCCAGAGACCACTGACATTGGCCTTGACTTCTGAGATGTAAATGCCAAAAAGGAGCAGTCCAAGGACTGATCCCTGAGGGACTCCTCTTGTGACTGGCCTCTTTGTAGTGGAGAACTCCCTAATTCTAACTTCCTGGGTCTTGTCTGTGAGTTGGCTATCCACCGAGTGACATACAGGTTTGTCCACCAGGTTAGGTAGGAATAATTCTAAGTGAATATTATGAATATTCTATTTCTGAATTGTTGAGATGTTTAATAATAGTTTTTTGTAAGTGTTTTAAATGCACTTGATGATTCATGAATATATATTGGGTATATCACACCTTATTGGCTTTGATGTTAATTAAGGGGTGGATCTGTTCCTTTAAATTAATTGCTTCTGACACTATCTGGTAACCCTGATAAAGGCTTTGATTCAGCAGAGACAAAAGTGCTTGGGAATATATATGTTGTTTAATTAGTTATTGTGTGAATAAATATTATATTATATTTATTAAGGATATTCACTTAGAATCTGCTGTCGTTCTTGTGGAACCACTGCTGCCATTGCTTGTTTTACATTTGGTTTGTGTTGCTACTATGTGGACAATGCTTGTCACTGCAAACTAGTTGTCCTGTGTGCAACTAGGTATTGGAGAAATTTCAATTGTGCTTTTAAGGAAAAATGTCACTCAAGGTGTCTAAGTCTCTGCAAATCACTGCCAAAAAATGTCACTCAAGGTGTCTAAGTCTCTGCAAATCACTGCCAAACACTTGAGGGGAAATTAATACATAGATCCTGAAAATTTAAGAATGAAGTATTTAGGAAGATATTCTGAAGTTAGAAACAAATCAAGCAGTACTTACTGAAAACAAAGAACTAGCTTGTCAAGAATGATGAAAAGAGTGAAATCAAATGAATGGCTACTACTAATGCTGGTCTCACCACAGCTTTACTCTGTTGGGATACACAGTTTCTTTGCTTCTTCTCTCACCAGAAGCAAAATTTAGCACTAATCTCAAGAAGAACATGGGAACATGATTTAGCCAGGCAGGGTTCAACTCTATGCTAATCTCACCTGTGTCTTACATGTCCGTATTGTAATGTTAAACATCTCTATGATTTCAGTTCATGAAATGTACACCACCTTGCTTAATTGTCTGTTTGTTGCTAGGCTTTCCCTTGCTTAATGGTTTTGTCGTTTTATTCAGTGGATGCTGAGTCCACGCACATTGTCCTCTGATTCTGAGGTTTCTCATTCACAATTTTTTGTTTATATCATGCACATGGGTCTACTTCAGCAGACCAACCACTCACTTACCCGACACCCAGTTGCCCGAGATGACAAGACCGACACCTTCAGAAGCCCGACATCTGGAAGACCGACGATTCACGTGAGGTAAGTAACCTCTTGGCCATCCCAATAAAATTAACTAAAGTATGTAAAACTAAACCCATCGATGTAGGGGGGCTTTGCCACCCACATCTGCATCCCCGTAACCAAATATACTAACTCTGAGAATGCACTACCTTGGGGGCAAGGGGCAAAGTTCAACAGGATGGTCAAGTGGTTACTTACCTCGCTTGAAACGTTGGTCTTCCAGATGTTGGTTTTCTGAAAGTATCAGTCTTGTCTTCGGCAACTGGGTGTCGGGAAAGTGAGCTGTCGGTCTACTGAAGTAGTCTCCATGCACATACATATGGCTGTGCATTTGCTTACCATGAAGTGACCAGGAGCCTGTGCTGTGGAATCATAGTTAGGCTCCACATCGTGCTATGTGCCTTAGCTCCTTGCATATTTGATTAGTAATGCTTCACATTGAGCTAATACGATTGATCATATAAGCTTGGGCACAAAATGGACACAATGTTTGTCTTATTAAATATATCAGTTATATGGTGAGCAATTTAGATTCCAATGTGTGAAAAAGGGGAAAATACAACCTATTACAGTAATAAGAGATGTTGTAAGACATGGAGGACTGAAAATGGGAAACATAGAGAACAGATACATGAAGGAGTCATTTTATAAATGAAATAAATTATGTGGTAGATTTAAAGGATATGGAAAAATTTCAGGTGGGGTACAAATGGCTGAATTTTTGGATTGTAAAGGTAATGAAAGAAAGAAAAGGAAAGGAATAAAAATATTGACTGGTGAGATTGCCCGAATAGATGATATGAAAAGGGAACGTAACATTTTATGGGAAAAGCATATGACAATGAGAGTGTGTTATGAAAACATGATGGATTATCAGAGTTGTTATAATGAAAAAATACAAGAAAATAAAAAGTGAAACAAATGAACAGTAGAGGAGATAATGAAATTGTAAAATGGCATAAGAAGAAATATAACAATATGGTGGCAGAATAGAAGAAACACAAAGAAGCTGTATGAAAAAAGGGCAAAGGTTAAATGTTTAGACAAAGATATTTTTTTAAAGGAGAAAAGGGGAAGTTTCATACTTTTTGGGAAGTGAGGTAAAACTAAAAGAAGGAAGAATGGATGTAAATGTACAAAGAAATATTACATACAACAGAAGAATAATGGAAATTGTGTAACATTTGTAGGTAGAATGTATGAAAAGAAAGTAGTAGAATAAGTAATATGAATTGTAAAAATAATCTGAAAACGTTGAGATTTCTCTAGAAAAAGAGGTTACTATGAGAAAAATGCAAGAAACTAAAATAAGAATCAGCAGCAGAAATACATGGATTAGGTTAATAACATTACAAAAGACATGAATGGAAATGATCTACTATTATGCAAATTATTAAATGAATGCATAGAAACAAATAGATGAAGAGAATTGTGGTGGAGTAATTAAGTTTATATGGAAAAGATGAAAGAAAAGATATATAAAATTGGTGATGTATATTTGGAAATACACATTACAAAGTAATACAGGAAAGGATACATACATTTGATTTCTTACCGGGTTGCTGGCATTAGAGGTTCAATTGTGAAGTTTAATAGCTTGCATTTCTGGAATAATACCTGCTGTAGTCAGAAGTCCTGTTTCAGTTTATCATAGTTCATGGTTTACCTTCATTTATTCGTGAGTATGTTTTATGATGCGCCAAAGTGTGAAAGTACAGCAGCAAGATTGGGGAATCTTGTATTCCATTGTTGCGATTTCAAATGAGCAAATGCACACTGGCATTTGCTCATTTGAATTTGGCATTCCAGGTGCAATCGCACTGTAGTGGGGATTGGGACATGTAGCCTTCCCTTCACTGTAGTGTGATCTTGAAGTTAGTATATTAAAGTAGCAGGGGGTGTGGAGGGCACAGCCCCCCCACATTGGGGTGCAGGGGGGCTTGCCTGCATAACGATGTTTAGAGACAGTAGGGGATGTGTTCCAACTGTCACTGTTGTGCTGCAGTTCAAAAATGCTTGAATCTGGGTTACCAGCAAACCATTTTCGACATTTAGGGTGGGACACATTTTGGAATTCGTCCTTTCAGATCGCTCAATTGAGCGATTATATACCACAGTTTGAATTAAATGAAAGTAAACCTAGTTCATATATAACTTTAAAGCATCTTCAGTTTGTTTTGAATGGAAGCTTTTTGTCCATTCATTTTTACCCTAGTTTTCTTGTATAGCATAACATTCAAATGTAAGCACGTATGACCCTATAGAGTCATCCTTTGACAGCTTCTTTAGAAGCAACAAAGTTCTGGGACTCTATTGCAATGACAATATGTTTTTCTTGCTCCTGTAAGCATATTAAATTATGTTAAATAGCCATCTCTCTCTCAACTAGGGTTTTAATCAATTTCTCCACAATTTACTTGGGTTCTGCAAACACTTCATTAAAACAGCCATAGTTCTTATTTAGAAATAACAACAGAGTCAGACACTTTAGGGTTACTGCAGTTCATTCAGTAATATCTTGGAATGTTACACAGGTGCATAGACTTGATTTCTTAAGACAAGAAAAATACATCACTAGGACAATTTGTGATTCTTTTCAAATGTATTAACTTTAGATATGCTGCATTGAAAATACTCACTTTGAAATGCAATTTTAAGCAGTATCAGTTTGTTGCAGGATTTTAAAGTGCTTCTGTCTCTCCATTGTAGGTTGTTATCAAAGTAGTGAAGGATTCTCTTGCAGCATAAGTTAGAGATACAGCTACTTGGAACACAATATCATACTTTGCTTTGCATTTTCTAAAAGATGTAACAATTGGAAGGTACTGGGCCTATTAATAATTGAAACTACAGCTTTTATTCAACTCACTTGTTTTCAATTCAAGGTAGCAAAGCAAATTTCAAAAATGTATTTTCTCACCAACAGAAAAATGTATCAATGTACTGTTTGCTTCACCATTTGAGTAAAAAATGCAGTTATATATTAAACTGCTCATTAGTTATGATAAAGTTGTTTCAGGCTACAAATGAGCATGTTTATCACCTAGAACACACCACTCCAGGGACCCCTGATTGTACAGTTTTTCTAGAACTATCCAGTCTTGGAGTTGGAATAATTCCTTCCCACAAATCTATCTCCAGGCATAGGGACACACCTTCACTTGGGCCACAGCTACAGACTCTGCACTCCAGTCATTATTCAGTCTCGTAATGACCCATTAAGAAAAACACAATGGAGCTTCTGCTCTAATGCAAAGTATTACTTGACTGATCTTAAAAGAAAAGTATTATTTACATAATATTTTCATCACACAACAGAATTAGCAATGCTTTAAATCCAAATAGTTACAAATATAGCACGTTTTCAATATCTACATCACATATAGCATTAAATATTCCAAAGTGATAAAACAGAATGATAGTTGTGAAGTTTATTTTCTTTTAGTTTCCAAATACTGTAAAAATATTTGCAAACTCTTCTTGCAGTTTGTCTGCCTCACATTTCTTTTGTCATTGCTTTTAAAGCTGTTTGTCTTAATCAGCAGTATTTTTTGAGGTGATAAAATACAGCAGTAATATTCCATTTCCTTGCATGACATAAAACTATCATGTTGATTTAGTTTCAAATATTCCATTTATTGGTTGAGCTTGCTGGCTGTTATATGCAAGCATTTTAATATTACAGTCATTTAAATTACTTTGTATACTTACCAGAGATATCTGTTTCATTTATAATGTTTGCTACGTCTCCTGAATTAGAAGAAAAGAAGTAACTTTTTTATGTAACAGTCATATCGTTAGCCCTGTTTTAGAGCCCTTAATACCTGTTCTTTTTGTTTATGTGTGAGAGCACATATGTGATATGTACGAGTGTGAACATATGAGGAGATGTTTATCTCAGCCAGCAGGGGGCAGATAGGGATTAATTAAAAACATCCTGACCATATGAATTAATGAAAGCTTCTGGCTACATCCCAACCAGACCTAAAGAAGTGGACACAGTGTGGGTCTGAGGCACAGGGAGTATTGAGGCCTAGACTTCCTCTGATCATCTCTCTCATGTTGTACTTAAAACATTGCATCCACTTGTGACATTTTGGATAAAGTACTGACTGTTATTAAATTGCTACTTTAATACTTTTATGTTTTGGTTAGTTTTCTACACTTTAGAATAGCCAAGTGAGTTTGCTTGACAGTGTATGAGAGATGCAATGTTGCCGTGATCTGATACATTGTGTAATTTTCATCAAATTATTTACAAAACAGTTGTTTTGTGTAACTACATGCCAAGGCTACCAATCTACGTTGACTGTGTAGTATCTATAGACAGCTTGTTTTGTAACTGAAATTTCAATGTACATTTTTAGTTTAACTTTTGAATACTTTTTGACTCAGTTTTGAAGTATCAATTTGTAATTTAGTTATGTAAACTTGAATAACATGGACCCTTTTCAGCCCTTATTTAGAATACTAGAGCAAAGGTAAATGCTATACTAGTGGCCACTGTACAGTAAGCAATTAACCAGCATTTTCTTGAGACATGTCAGGAAACCAAAATAACCACAGAAAACTTATAAAGACAAGAGAAGAAAATGCAATTTCAATGAAGACCAGGTTTAATCCTAGACTATGCAGCTGTGAGACAGAGACCTCAGTCACTGAATCAGTAGTTATTTTACTCCTGTCGTAATTTCCCATTTTGTGGTATGACATTCGTGAGGAAATCAGATGCTGTTTGAATCACTTGTTAAGAAAAAGTTTTGTGTCATATTAGTCAAAATGCAGTCTTGAGTCTGAATGTTAAAGTCATTTAAATATAAAAATAAATAAATAGAACAATATTATCACTATTGGTTCATTAATATCAATATCAATACTGATATTAATATAGTTAAGTTAATAAAACAACAGACAGCACAAGGATGACACATCAGCTGCTAATACTTTAACTTCAAGTTACAACAGGCAGCTATTATTACTATTTAAAATTGCATTAAAATTCCTTCTAGGAGGACTTAATTTTATCAGTTGCAATGAGGCAGTAGTGACTTGCAGCTAGGATAAGACTCATAGGTTCATAGGTGTGTACTAGGCCAATGGCACTGGAGCCTTTGCAAGCCTAGCCCATAGATGTGTCCTGGCATCATGCTTCTATCAAGTAGAGCCACTGGAGTGATCCCCAGGGTGAACTTTCTATTTCCCATCCACTCATCAAGATTTCTCATGAAGAGGACCAGTGAGGTTCTCTGCTTGATGTGTATGGGAAGTTTATTCCAGAGCATGAGTAGTCTCTGGGTTATGAACCTGTCCCTCCAGCATCTTCTGTATGTTCATACAAGCTATATACAGCATTCAAGCATGCACAATGTTGGACAAGTTGCTGTAAGTCCTGCTTCATGAACAATATAGTCTAGACAAACTGGAAGCAAGGGAATGTGTCAAGGAATGTTTGATGAGTCTCTCTGATTACTTCTGTCATTGAAACAATGAGAGTGCCTCATATTCATGTTGACAATAGAATTAAGGCTTGGAGTCTCAGTGGAATTAATATGGACATTTTAAATACAAGCAGCTTGCATCAGGTAATCAATGAAGGCTTCTCCTATCTAGATTGTCCCTGATCTTTTTGATTGCACTTCATTATAAACTATTGCCTTAGCCTAGTATATGGCCAGTGTATAGGGAGGTTAGAAATGTGATTTCACTGCGTAGTGTCTGAACTAATTTAATCAAGACACATTGCAAAGTTTTCCTGATGACATTCTTTTCCTTATCCCTAGAGAAAACTGACTTTTTCTGTCCCTACCATGACAATGACGACATAAGAAATAGGGATCCCTTATTCTGTGGTTTGATAGGTGCCCCTTTCCACATTTTTCTTCTAAGCTGTTAGTTAGTCTTAATGTACTGTATGTATGTATAAGTGCATGTCTATATCTAGAGTGGCACAGTGGTTACCCTAGCCACCTCACAGCATCAGGTTGTCTAGTTTGATTTTCTACTGGGGTTCCTTCTGTGTAGAATCTATATACCCTCCCTATGTTTTAATAGATTTTCACCAAGTACTTCAGTTTCTTCCCATCTCCAGAGACATGAAAAGGTGATTGGTGACTCTAAATTCTCCTTGTGTGTGGTATGTTTGTGATGTGGAAGAAAGACCAGAAATCTATTCCTTTTCCCCTCTTGCCTTGTAAACATTGGGAATAGAAGAGATAGTTCATGGAGTTGCTTAAAAAAGTTGAACAAAGCTTGTGAGCCTGGCTGGATTGATATATGTGTCTAAGACTTTACAACAATAGTGGCAGTTGGTGTAGATGGGGTTAAGGCTCCCATGGTAAAGCATTTCATTTCCCCCAGCCCATATTTGACTGCTGTGTGACTTTGAGCAAGCTACTTAACAAGGCATTGCTCCCAGGTTGCCCCTGGCAAATACTGTGTGGTTAGTGTGTGTACCTGGTTAACAAATGAGTATTATTATTATTTATTATAATGGTAAACTTCCTTAACCTCACTTTTTCATAATACCACTATTTGTATTCTCATGTATTCGATAGGTGCCACTCAATGAAACTGAAAAAATGAGTTTACAGTTCAATAGCCTATCTTCTATGAGAATTAGCGAACACTTACACACACTTTCTTTCTTTCTATCTATCTATATATATATATATATATATATATATATATATATATAGAGAGAGAGAGAGAGAGAGAGAGATTTTCTTATTTTGTTTGTTTTCTTGGATACAGCACTGATCTCTATGGACCTTTTCAGACTCAGCCTGGGAGCAGTGCCTGCTTAAGTGACTTGCTCGAAGTCAAACAGACAGTGGAAGCTTAAGTAATCAAATCTTGCACCACTGGAAACAGCTCATTAATAGCTCCTTAATCCTCTAAGCCAACTGCAGATGCATAGCAGACATCATGAAATGTCAAAGTATAAATGACCCAAAATGTTTGTACCTATATGGATGGGAACAATGTATATAAAACTGTTATAGTGAATTTGTTGTGAATAAATACTAAGTGGGAATGTTCTGTGCCATAGTGACCATGTTTCTTTAAGAGCCAAGAGAAACTTTGCTGTATTAGACAAAGCAGCTTTCCTTAATGAAACAGTTCAACCTGTAGAAAAGGAGGGCTGAGGAAAGCCCATACTTTGTGTTGTTCGCCCTACTCAGACTGGGATCTATATGTTCATAGGATCATATGTTCATAGGTGTTTAATAGGCTAACGAATACAGGGACCTTTTTTAGCCTAGCTATGCATCCCAAATCTCTGACAAGTTCTGATACCCTTGATAAGTATAAGCATCGGCCTGGGAGATGAACCATTTACAGGTTTGATATGATGTCAAGAAGAGCAGCTCTGTAAGTGAGACCTAGCAGAAGTGAAGGAATACCTAGAAGAAGACACTAGAAGAAATCTTGAAGGCAGATGTATTGAGAAGCTCAGATGAAGAGAGATATATGGGACTCCATTGAGGCTATTTGCTGTCAACATTTTATTAAGCCATGAGAATTTTTATTTTAGGATGAGCCTGCAATTATTATGTTTTTGTATAATAGCCCACTTTGTTTTCTAAGACTGTTGCTTCTGCTACCTTTAGCGGTCCATATTTGTGGAATGCATTGACCATTTTAACATACCTTTTTTATGATAAATTCCTAAGAATTCTGAAGATTGAATCTATCACTGACAACATAAAAGAGACACACATCTGAGAACAGTTTTTTGTATTTTGTGAGAGACAGTCCTACTGTGTGTGCTGGGATTTTTTCTTTTTTGAGTAAACCTCTGTCTTTGGTCCATTTGCCAAGATGGCAACTGTAGAACAATTACTTCAAACCATAACTTCTACAGTAGTAGGGATGCTTGCAGTGACCAAACCAGCCACTAAGTTAAAGACAGTCCTACCACTAAAGCATTAACCGAGGAGCATGACCTAGAGGACTACAGTGATGCCTTTGTGTGGCATGCCCACCAGGATAGATGGAATTGTGCTGACTGCTCCAGGATCCAGTCTGGACATTTGCAGAAAGCCTTCACTGACAAGATATGGATGGATCTTAATACGTTGACTGCAAAATGTTTAAAAAAGACATAAAAGGCATTACATGCCATGTCTTTTGTTATCTCAGGTACATAAGCTCATGCATTCCTAGCTGGACTTTTTTTTTCGTAACAAAATGGAAAGATTGCAATTATGTGACTTAAAGTATATAATTAGTTTATGGTTAGATCATGCAGGTCAACATACTAAAAATAAAATGGTAGAAATGTTAACCATTGACAAACATAAGAGGTCTTTACTTACTACTTTAAGAAATGGGGTATAAAACTGACCCTAAGGTTCTAAATGTTTTTCTGAAATGGTAAAACGATTACGCCATGGAGCTGTGTATCCAGCTGAGCAGTCTAGAACTTTAGTAAAACCTGTGCCAGATGTTAGTAACAAACAAAAAAAAACAAGTATCATCTACATACATACTCTGACTTAAATATGGGAAAAAGGTCAAATAGGTAGATTTTGCACTAGCACTAGTAACACTGTTCTATGTATGAAAACTATACCTTCTAATAAGAATGCTAAGGATGATGGTTATATGGTGCCTTTGGAATTTATTAATTTATCTGCTAGAGTAACTAAGTCTGAATTCTGTGATGTCAGAGAGCTGCAAAGAGTGCTTGATTCAGATGATATGGCCATGCTGAGGCAGTCACTCAAAAGAGGGAGGCACTTGTCCCCAGCCTTGGAGAGGGATTAAGGCCTACATAATAAAATCTGATTGTCTGAATTCCTGCAAGGCATGTATTCTTCCCTTGGTAGTATGAGTTAACAGCCTGCTCTGGTCAAATGGGAATTCTCTTCCCACTGGGAGTGCAATATATTGCAGTGATATAGTACATACCATCCATCTTACATATAGTGACCAAGGTGGCTAGAAAAAGTTTGGGGGATAAGTATTCTCTCTCCATTGGTGGTCTTGGAGGAGTAGGAGGCAATGATAGACTGGGAGCAAATGGCTAACTGGAGAAAGAGGAAGGGTTTGCTCAAAACAATTTGTCTTTGCTGGAAATCCATGGTGGGGGGTTCTAACCACTTCCATGGCTCCCTGGGTAACAGCCTCTTAAGACAGCTCTGACCCACTTACCACGGATGCCCAATATAAGGAAACAAATGGGTTCAAGTCCATTTGTAGATGGTTTAATGTTCAACAGGCATGGGGGCAAAAACATAAAGAAAAAAACGTCAGTGATTTTTGAGTTAGATGCACTATGATGTAACATCCCCTTTGTATATGTTCATTACTCTCTGCTGATGAAATTGTTTTACTAGTTTAGAGTTTGTGCTGAAAACCCAGGAACAGCTCCTCTGATCTACCATATTTTGACTGGTTATGATGGCTTGGAAACTGTGGACTTAGACATAAGCACTCCATGTGAAATCTACTTATGTGTGGAAGGCACTCCATGTGAACTCTACATATGTGCGGATCCTTCTGATTAGGGATGGTTTAGGGACATGCTCTTCCTCTTAACTAAGGCATGAGTCAATGCTTTACTGTTTTGTCATCAAATTCTTCAAAAGTCTTTTTTCAATGACATTTAAAATTATATGCAGCATTGATGCAAAACTTACTATCCTGTACTGTATGCACTGACCTGCTTCTCATTAGACATGTTTCTGTATAGGTATTGTATTTGGTCCCCCCTGCTTATCAGGAAATGGCCACATCCTTTGAAAGCAATCAATTAATGACAATATGTTAGAGGTGCCAATTTACTGGGCTACAGCTTTTAAGCATCTGAGTACTAAAATACTAAAAGAACCACTGCAATGAATGAATCAGGTTCTAAGCTTTACGACTTTCTAACTGCTAGATAAACCTGTCATGTGGAGTCCAAAAACTGCAGTACTGGTACGTCTGAAATGAATGCCAATGAGGGCATTTCTTCTTAACATCCATGATAACAAGGCACAGGCATTTTATTATGATATTTTATTTTTTTAAACCTTCCAGGGATGAAAGATATTTATGTACCATATGCTTATTTCAGGCATTTGAACAATGAAGCTGAATGCAGAACAAAGGCTGTGCAAGCATGATGTAAAATATTGTCAATGTGATAGAAATTGTAATTTACAAAAAGTGAGCTGTAGTTATATAAATGCGGTGTTGCTCCTTTCTAAACATAAACTAAGGTATATTGCTTTTTAATAATACAGCAAAACATGTATTTAAAAAAGCTGAAATATTCATAAATTCCTTCGTATATCCACTAGACAGTTAAACCAAAAAAAATATTTTTAAAAGCTGTCAGATTATGCATTCATGGAATAAACAACCTTAAATGGACTGCATCTGCTAACAGCAAACGTGATAAAAGCTGTCGATTGTCTATAGGCTTTGTGGTTTGAATTGTCAAAATTTTTAACTAGCAAAGAGCATAAAACATTAGCTTGCTATGAAAAAATGAGTTTGTTTCTGTTAAAATTAGAGCCAACACCATAAATAGTGAGGGACAGTTGAGAGGCATAAAACATTTGTCAAGGTGTTTTCTGGCTTTACTGCAGGCAATCTCATTTTAAGGTTCTGTTGCTTCTGAATTTTAAATGTTTAAAATTCATACTGATATGAATGTAGCTTGGGGAAAGGTAGACTGACCTGAAAGGGTCTAAATCATTTTAACAGACACAATAGAAGAGACAGCACTAATTATTCTGTTTCATGTGTAGTCTGAATCCACCTGTTGTTTGAACCATGAAAATGTAATTATCTTACTTCCTTTTACTCAAATTCAGGCTCAGTATAATGTAAATAAGAATAAAATGAATCTACTGTCCTTGAATATTTAGATATGTACATTTAAGCCAAACAGTCCTTATGAATGTCTTGTAAAATGAAGAATCTTTAAGAAAGTGGGTATTTTAAAACAACATTTCTTCTTCCACTTCTGGTTCCATTGAAGATGTTTCTCATTATCTTGTTTACTTGTTTTATACCACTGTCTTACCTCTCTATTTCAATCAGAATAAAAAAATCAAATAATTATAGTGGTAGTCTAGCAACAGTGGTGTAATAATAACAATGATCATAAATGGTATAGTTTTATAGCTCAATCTCACTCAATCTCAGTACGTTTTACTTTCTCTACTTTTTAAGTGTTGCACTGAATCAGTTATTTATGTTCTTGTTCTGCTTATGCAGGTACATATAGCCATTTGTAAAGCTAAGGTATGGATTGATTCTAGCCTGGTCAGTTTAGGTACAAGAATATTGAAAAAATAAAACATCTAAATAATTGTTGCCTTTCAGAATGCACTTGATTCAGAATCCTGGCACTCATAGTTCAGTATCAGAATATAGAGAGATTATAATGTAGACAGGTCAGAATGTAGACAAAGATGAGTTGGTTGGTTTTGGGGCTGGGAGTGTGTCTGTGTGAGTGTTGATTGGTCGGATTAGTGTCAGGATTAGAGTAGGGTTAGATAAGAGGTTCACTATGTGCATGTGTGTGTGCGTGTGTGTGTGTGTGTGTGTGTGTGTGTGTGTGTGTGTGTGTGTGTGTGTGTGTGTGTGTGTGTGTGTGTGTGGTGTGCGTGCATGTGTGTGTGTGTGTGTGTGTGTGTGTGTGTGTGTGTGTGTGTGTGTGTGTGTGTGTGTGTGTGTGTGTGTGTGTGTGTGTGTGTGTGTGTGTGTGTGTGTGTGTGTGTGTGTGTGTGTGTGTGTGTGTGTGTGTGTGTGTGTGTGTGTGTGTGTGTGTGTGTGTGTGTGTGTGTGTGTGTGTGTGTGTGTGTGTGTGTGTGTGTGTGTGTGTGTGTGTGTGTGTGTGTGTGTGTGTGTGTGTGTGTGTGTGTGTGTGTGTGTGTGTGTGTGTGTGTGTGTGCGTGTGTGTGTGTGTGTGTGTGTACATGCGCGTGTGTGCATGTGTGCATGTGTGTAGGCCTTTATGTATAGGTAATGTTACAGAAAGAGTTTTTCTCAAGTAATGTATAGGAAGCCCCCTGCCTACCTTACTAATACATGTTAACCCTAACTAAGCCTTTCATATTACCTTAGAAAAACCCTTTCTGTAACACTATCAAAGCTCAGACAAATCATGCCCTGTGGTGCTACAATAGTTTAGGGCTTTAAATTTATTTTTTTAATTTATTTTATTGTATTTTTAGTGTAAACCAATCACAGAAGTAGAGTGTTTGCTTTTTTGTGATTAATTTAATGTGGGTGTGGGTGTTTTATGTCAGTATTTTGAGTTCTACATTTTGATGTGTCTTCATTATGAACTCTCTGTACTTCAGTGTCTGCATTTTTAAATCTACTCCTAAATAATATACTGCCTATTGTCATTGTGTTTCAACAAAATGCATATGTTTCATGGAGTACAGTATGCACTATTTTAAGCCATAAGACTTCCTGTTGCTGTACCTCTTTCCATGTTACACTGTAGAGAAGCTAATACCTCCATAGGGTCACACCTTTTAAACCAACAATAATGTTTTTATACATGCATAGCATGTAAACCAGCTATATTTCACAGGCACCTTTCCGGTAGTGTGAGGCTCCACAATGTGCCTCCAGAAGGTATGAAAATTTCAGTTTGATTTAACACAAGTTCCCTTGCACTGTTTCCACTGATGTGAATGGCTATACCCCCTACTCTGAGTTACAGAGTTAGAATTAATAAATATTTCCCTTAAGCGCACTTACATTTTTGCAGTTCTGAGGATTGTAATTATGGCTGTCAAACAAACGTTTATATTGTTACTTTGTATCAAGAGATGCTCGGATTCTGCTGTTTGTTGTACTATTATAATTGTAATAATTTTCAGATTCTATTGTCTGCAAGTGATAGTTACATTTAATATTTGTTGTATTCTTATCAGTATAAGAACATTTATGTACTGATGTTTGTTTTATTCCTTGTATTTGCCAAAACGGACTTGGTCAGAACAGTTATTTGCCAAGTTAACAAATTAAAATAGAATACAAATAGAATAAACAGAATAAAAATACCAATACTAAAAATAAATCTAATGCTTATTTTTTTATGTGTAATTTCCATTCTCCCTTACCTTATACCTACATGTCCTCCCTTTACCTGAGACAGGGAAGAATACTGTAATGCCAAAAATATCCTCTGTCAACAAAAATGCTAAACTGTAAACAATGTCCTCTAACATGGGGTTGAAGCTTAATGCACTGAGCTTAGTTTTAAAGGCAAACAGCATTATTACTCAACATTGGACAAGATGACTTATTTTATACCTGTGTAATTACTTGGTTTCAAATCAATGCACAGTTGCTCTTCAGATGGGTAATTGCAAATGGCATAATTGTGAAAACAAAATGTGTGGCATTATTGAAGACATTTAATCATGATTGATTTCGGACTGATTTAATGAAGCAGGTGGGAGGGATTATGGTAAGCACATATGATCATAAGTTTGATTGCCAACCTTATAACCTAATGGCCTTCAAGAAGTATGATTGCCATTGTCCTATGTGGGAGAATTGGGCTTTGGGATTTGCATATTACATAGTGGCATGGTTGGAGAGGGATAGTACTTTGGCCCTTCTGCTCTTGGCTTATTTTTTGACAATATGGGAGGTGCAAAGGTCACAGACAGGTAACGCTTGTCTTTGGTATGATCAGAAATTCTGCAAGAGGAAGACAGTTGATAGGTCTATGCACTGGGAGGTTAGACACCCTGATATCTAGCTGTCCACTATGATGGACAGTTTTGGTGGGGACAACAGAGATAGTAAGTTCGCAGAGGAGGGTGTCAGAGTATGTTAGGCCTTCACCATGGAGAGATGTGCTTGGGCAGCTTGCATATTTTCCCATGCTTGTTCGAATTGCAGTGCATTAGGGTTGAGAGTCAGTTTGTGGGTCAGACATCATCCTTCCCTGGTCAGAGAGGATTAGGCAGTCCTTCTATGAGGTTGCAAGGGGTACGGGGCTGGGCCAATTTTCGTGGCCAGAAGGGAGTGTCCTTTAGTGGAACAAGGGGATGCCTGGGGTACTCACTCACCTATTAAAGTGAATGTCCTGCAGAACCTGCTGTTGCAGTACCCACAACCAGCAGTGGCAGGTGAATTGATTGAGGGTTTTTCAAAAGGGTTTTCAATCAAGTCAAGCTTGGTGGGGGATAGGAAGGTAGTAAACAATTTGAGGTTAGTGTGGCAGAGGGAAGATATTTTGGGGGCTTTGGTTGTGAAGGAGCATTAGGCAGAAAGGCTATTGGGCCCATTTGATTGTCCTCTATTTGCCCATTTCAAGGTGTCACCCTTGGGTTTGGTTCCCAAAAAGAGACCAGGGGAGTTTCATTTGATACATCATTTATCTTATCCAGAAGGGAAGCCTGTCAATGATTCCATCCCAGGGGAGGAGATTAGGGTGACTTATGTGTCTTTGAATGATGTGGTCCACATAATTAGGAGTTTTGAGGACCCCTGACTTGTCTATGTGGACATCAAGTCTGGTTTCATCTTTTGCCGGTTCGTGAGGAGGATTGGCTATTGCTGGGCATGGTAGTGGGGAATACATTTTATTTTGACACAACGATGTTGATGGGATGTACAGTGGTTTGTTCCACTTTTGAAAAGTTTATTACAGCCTTACATTGGATATGGCAACAGCGGGTGGAAGGACAGAGTACAGTACATTACTTAGATGACTTCTTGCTAGTGGGGGAAGAGAAAGAGCGAGCGCTTGTGGTGATGAGTGAGTTCTTGAGGATGTGTGAGGAGTTGGGAGTACCCATATGTTGGAGGGCCCTGCAAAGGTGTTAGACTTTTTGGGGTTGGGTGTGGATGTGGGGCTAGGATTATTTCATCTTCCAGGATGAAGGTAGCTAGGCTACAAGAGAAAACAGTATAGATGAAGTCCAGGGATAAAGTTCGGGTGAGGGATGCTATGGAGCTGTTGGGGTTGTTGAATTTTGCCTGTAGGGCAGTGCATCCAGGACACACGTTTTGTAGGTCAGTGGCATTCCTTTTGAAGGGGAGTAAGGGTAAGCACCACTGGGTGAGAGTAATCAAGTTACTACGTGAGGACTTAACATTGTGTCTGCAGTTTTTACAGCAGTTTAATGGAGTCACTTTATGGCAGACAGAGTGGGTAGATCAGGAGGGGTTACAGATGTTTCAAGATGCAGCTGGGGGTCTGGGTATGGGAGCATTCTTTGTGGGACTATGGTTTGCAGTTCCTTGGCCTCCTCGGTGGCCAGAGGAATGGAAGTGTGATGTTGCTTTTCTGCAACTAATGCCAGTCTGGGCAGCATCAGTGATGTGGCAGGATATTTGAGAGTTAGGAGGGTTGTGTTTAACTCGGACAATATTGGAGTTGTGAGAGTTTTGCAAGCTAAGATGGCTAAATCTGAACGTATGTTGATGGTATTACGTAAATTAGTCTTGCAAAGCTTGTTGATTCATTTTTTGTTTACAGGGTACATGATCTGGAGGTGAAGAATGAGACTGCTGACAGCCTGTCTCATTTTCAGTTTTCCAGTTTTCAGTGGGTGGCTCCAATGGCAGCACGGGACTCCATGGTGGTACCAGATGAGGTTTGGCAGATTGGGCAGCAGTGATCGGCAGGTTGGTTCAGCAGTCTTGGGCGGTGTCCACTAGGAAGGCGTACAGTAGGGATTGAATGATTTTGACAGTTTTGTTAGTCAGCTACCAGAGGAGGAATATGTGTGTGGTCGGATGAGTTGCTGTTGCGATATTTAGTGGTGATAAGGGCAAGGCGATAAGATCGGTGAGAGTGGACTTGGCAGCAATTGGAGTGTTTGCCTGGACAGCAAGGCTGGAGGATTTTACTAAATCCTGGACAGGTGGGAGAATGTTGAAAGGATGGGGCAGGGAGGAAGGCCTTAACAGGGATAGGCATTGGCCAGTGACAAGGGGGATTTTAAAGAAGTTGTTGTGAGGTTTGGGTAGGATATTTAGTGATTTGGCAGACTATGTAGTATGGGGAACACTGAGTGTATGGATGTTCTTTGGAGCTTTTCGAGTGTCAGAATTGTTGGGGTCATTGATATGCGATGATGCTATGATGGTGCCAGGGGCTGTTCATATTAGGTTAATGTCATCTAAGACTGATCAAGGGGGGAAAGGGACAACTACAGTTTTGGGGGTAAACAGGCTGGAGCTGATATATCTGGTGGCAAGGGGAAGGAGACTGTATGTGGCTCAAGATGGTAGATCACATGACTTAGTTATCAGGGCTGTAGGAGGTAGGGCATTAATGGGGGGCAGTTGAATTTAGTCATGGGAAGAGCTTTTTGTAGTATGGACCTTGAGGGAGATAAATTTTCTACTCATTCTTTTGGGATGGGTAGGGCATCAGATCTGGTAGGGCATCAGATCTGGCAAAAGGGTGCAGCTCGATCGAGGTTATTAAAAGGAAGGGGATGTTGTCTTCTGATGCATTTTTGGCTTATATTAGATGAGAGTGGATGGTTTTGTATTATATTGTTCATTTTTTTTTTATGTAAGGGAGAATGATTGTCATCTTAGGACACTTGTATGTGTATTGGGAAGCAAGGCCGGCTGCAGTTAGGACTAATGGCACTGATTTGGGGTTACATCGATTCGGTTGGAAGGACACCTGGCATGGCATTAGAGGGCTGAAATGGAGTTGTATGATTCAGGTATTTTAGATGTTGCAGAGTCATCTGGGATGGCCTCAAATTTTGTTGGTGAACCTAGCAGGCAATGATTTGGATGTGGCACTGAAATGGCAGTTAGTATTTCAAGTATGTGATGACTTTTTAGCTTTAAGGAAGTTTTATCCTATGGTATGTCTGGTGTGGTCAGAGATTATTCCCCGGTTAGTGTGGAGGGGTGCTAGAAAGTCTTTTGCAGTTGAGATGATGCAAATGTTTGTGAACTTTACACTGTCAAAGTGGTTGGGGGGATTGGGGGTGAGTACTTGATGGACAATGAGTTTGCTAATAGAGATCTTATGTGGTTCAGGGCAGATGAGGTTCATCTTAGTGATTTTGGGCTTGATTTATTTAATTTAAATTTGGGATTGTTTTTGGAGGGCCTCGTTAATAATTGGAGGGAGTGAGGGGAAACAGCCTGTTCGGCTAGTGGGCAGAGAAGAAGGACAGGCTTGCCCCTCTTTTGTTCCCCCTCTGGTGGATAATTTGCGGAAGGATTTTAGAGTGGTGGAAGACTATCTGTGGATGTTGCTTAGACTTTGTGGTCTGGTTTGGAAAGGAGGTGTTGAAATAAAGGTGAGTGGTGGAATGCTGCCTTGAAAGTGTGAGGATAAGTGAGCAAATGGGGACGCTGCTTATTTAAAGGGTGAGTGGTGATACACTGCTCTAATGGATGGTCATTAATGCTTTCACTTTTCAATGAGACAATCTTATGTTTAGTAAAGTTTGCTGCATTTATTATTATTTATTTATTATTTATTTTATTTTTATTTTACATTTGTTAACCGGGGGTGTCTGACTGAGCGGAAGGGAAGAAAGGGCAGAGGCCGGGAGAGAAACTCCTGAAAAATTAAATTACAGATCAGTTATTTAGACATAATCAGTATCAGTACAAATTACAAGAGACATGTTTGTTACAGTGGTATCGGGCACATACAGTTACAGTGGAGAGAACAATCAAAAAAAAATAATTTTAAAAAAAAATAAAAAATAGATTTGTTTTGTGTATTTGAAACTTTGGAATGTGGGTAGAATACATATATATAGTACAGGTACAGTACATACATTGTTGATTAGCCAGTGTTTGTTGTGAGTAAGAAAACTAAAAACTATTATCAATTGCTCTAGATTTAGTATATATATTATCTCCTTTCACTTTAGCCTGGGGAGCTGGGGAGCAATGCCAACTTTCTTGAGATGTTGCCTGATGGAGGTCTTAAAGGAGGCTTTGGATGATGTGTTTTTGAATGCTGATAGGGACAGAGTTCCATTTTTTATACTGAGTGCATATCCAGTGCATCTAGCTGCTATTGTAGCTGTTGGTATCTTCTAGTGATAGTTTGCTGATTTTCTTAGAGGCCTTTTGGCTTGGTGGTGTTTGCTTGTACTAGGTTTTTGAGGACACTTATTGGGAGATAGAGATGAGAGCAGAGCTGATTGTAGGTTTAGGTTAGTTTGGGCAGTTCAAGCCAGTGGAGTGTGGAGCTAAAAAAGCAGCAGTGTGATGTATAGTATGAGCAATTTGCAGCAAACAGGCAATTCTGTTATATATAGCTTCATTTGCTTAGTTCAGGAGAGAAATTTTCCCATTCATCACAGCTTAAGTAGCAGTTAAAAAGCTTGTAAGAGTGGAATTAGATAGATGATATTGGTTTTGTTTGTTTTACAGGATTTGGTGGTGGACTGTGACTGTGTCAAATGCTTGGACATATCCAAAAAAGTTGACACGGAGGCCTTCATTTTTTTGACGCGGTTTACTGTGTCTGTGAAGCAGAGGAGAGCTGTAGTGGTACTATGGGCAGGTCTGAAACCATGCTGAGTAGGTGACAGGATGTATGTTCAAGAAATAAAGGTCATCAGTCATCTTTTGGTTTTGGTTGCTTTATTAAAAGTGGAACAAGACAAATTAAGTTTGGAACAGACAAATTTGTCATGGGACATCTTTAGTGGAGAGGGTGTGTGTAGTGGGGTGGTTTAAGGAAGGGAGGTAGGTTAGATGGGTAGATAAGTAAGTTAGAAAGGGAGTAGGCTAGAAAATGCTAAGTAGTTTGGAGATGAAGGGAGGAAGTGAAGTAAGGAGGGGAGTGGGGTCTTTAGGTCTTTTGAGGTGGGAATTGACTGCTGAGGTCCACATTTTCGCATGGTTTTGTTGCCTGCCCATCCCTTCCCCTTTTTGTTATGGTAATTGTGAGGAGGGGCATATGAGTCGTTACAGTTGGGGATCATGTGGAGAAGAGGGACAGGCTTGCTCCTCTTCTGTTTCCCCTCTAGTGGATAATTTAGGGAAGGATTTTGGAGTTGTGGAAGAGTGACTATGGCTGCTGCTTGGACTTGGTCTGGTTTGGAAAGGAGGTGTTGGGATGTAAGTGAGTGGTGTAATGCTGCCTTGCAAGTGTGAGGATAAGCATGCAGATGGGGATGCTGCTTTTTCTCAAGGGTGGGTGGTGGTACACTGCCCTTATGGATGGTCAATAATGTTTTCACTTTCCAATGAGATGAAGTTATGTTTAATAAAGTTTGATGCATTTATTATTAAGTTCAAACAATAAAGGTCATCAAAGGTGTTTTGGTTTTGGTTGCTTTATTAAAGTGGAACAGGACAATTCTGGTTTTTAACCAAATGGGTGTTCTGATACCAACCATGAAAAATAAATATTTACATCTTTTGATGTCTGATGAGGTCACAAATAAATGAGCATAAATATATTTGTATTTGTTTATATTTTGTTGTCCATATTGCCCATGCAGAGAACAGATGGGAATCTGACTGGGAAAGCTACAATGTAAGCATTTTTATAACAGCTTACCTATGCTGCTTGTTGTATCAGAAAAGCTGAATATCATGGTTCATTTAACCACAATGTGTTGTGTCTTTACTTTTACCTTTTCTCCACTGTAGTCCAACTGTGGAGCTGGTATATATATATATATATACATGGAGAATATTAGGTGGCTTACCCATCAGAAAAGAAAATCTTGTTTTTTAGTTGCGCTTTCCTGCAGTCCATGGTTCACTTCCAACAGCTCCATTTTTGTACTGTATGACTTAGCATTGCTAACATGTTGCTGCTGAAAAGAGGCATAAAAATGTCATGCTCCAGTGAACAACAAAGTATAAAGGAGGACCTTTATTAAAACATCACACTGTTCTGGCACCTCAGCAAAAACTTCCAAGAAACACAAAACACCCTGGTTAAAATCACAGTTAAATAATTCCTAAACTATGATGTCAGCAGGCTGTTAACCATGTATTCTCTTCTAACTAATCTTTTGACTCAGACCTCTAAGGTTTTAAAGTGCTTGTTTTCCAGACTACTATATACTTTTTATAATTGTTGGATTTCTGGATAGTCTGGGAAAAAAAATGGGCAGGTGAGAAAACTATAATAACAATGCGCTCTGTAACAAAAAAAAAACACATTTTTCTATCCTGTTGTAGGTATGCCATAAGTATTATAAAAATGATCATAATCATAAATATTCTGAATGAAAATACCGAAAGTCTGTTTTTTTTTTAATTTATAAATAGTTCTCATGTAGTCTTTTTTCTTTTATGGTCTTGTCATATCCTCTGAATAAGAATATCTGTTCAATATTCACTGCTTATGATAAAAAAATCTGACTATATGTTGCAAGCGTCCTTGCTGAAAGGTATTCTCCATAGGATAGTGATTCTCTTAATAGGCTCAAGAAGGAACATTTTGACTAGTGAACAGGTTTTGTTCATGTTAGGTTTCCTATACAGGCTGGATATAACTTATCAGTAGTGTGAGTAACATAACTTTCAACTGTACAGATTTTCGGAGACTGCCCAGATTTTTGCCTCATATTTTTGGTCCATTTTTTCATAAAGTTGTGGTTTTCTGGAAAATTAATGGCAAATCATTAAAGACTGAAGATAAAAAATAATGACAGACATTTGAGTTTCAGACATCATACCCTTCAGAAAATTCATGCTAATGCAAAACCTGCCGTTCTATCAACTTTCTAAACTTGTAAGAGCAATATTTAGGATTTGTCCCTATTTTTGGGCCTTTGTCCCACTTTTATTAATGATTTTGTCCAGATAATAAACTGGGTAATGCCTTTGTATATAAGTGAAAATATATAGCATATTTGTTTTTTCTTTTTCAAATCATGGGCATATAAACTTTCTTCCTCCCTTTTCCCATAAATAAATACATTTCCATGTGGGAAGCACAGGAGGTACCTACAACTTCATTTTCTGACTCTTCATAAATAAATTGGTCAAACTTAAACTAAAATACATTTATATTTATTTATTTATTTTAAACAAAATTGTTTTGCTATTAGTGCATATTCAAGTGAGATCCATACTCAGAAAATAGACCAATGCTTTTGTATGCTAACAACATCCACTGTCATAAAATATTCAGTGTCATCCCATTCAGTAGTCTATATTTTCTTTAAAAATCTTAGGAATCCCTGTTAAAGGAAAGTAATTCTTAGAAAAGAAGATTTAACAAAGTTGCTTATCATCTTGTGTGTCTCCTTAATAAAATGACCACAATCTGATAAAATGGGTCTGCCTGTGAGTTAACCATATCCTTACGAATTTTAGACAGGCAGGGGAAAAAACAAGACATTCTTATTTTCTTTACTATTAAATTTTGCCCAGGGATTCAAGAAAACACACACACACACACACACACACACACACACACACACACACACACACACACACACACACACACACACACACACACACACACAAACACACAACTGACAGTGAGATATATGTTCAAAAGGGACTGGTTCTGTGATATGGGAAACTGCAATTCAGAAGTATGCAAGCTGCAGTGAGAAAACACCTCTTTATGGTCTAACTTGATTGCAAGAAAAGAGGGGGCTGGAATTTACTGGAGAAAACTGGCAAAGGAACCAAGGTATTGGGACAAATAATTAATAGAAAAGATAATAGAATGGGAATAGGCCAAGAAGACATTTGGTTTGCAGGCTAGTGATTGCCTTTCCTGTCAAGGTTCAGAATATAGAAAAAGAGAAAAGGATAGGAGAATCCTAAACGAAAGACCTACAGTGGTTGAATTTTTAATTGAATCTAGTGCAGAAACTGCTGTTAAAAAGGGGGATAATTAGCAAGAAATATAAAATATTGCATACCGACTATAGGAATCAACTAGAAGAGGTCTGAAAAGACTGGGGAGAGAGATTAGATATAAAATTCACAAATGAACAATGGGAGAACATATGCATGGCTTCCAATTATGCAACACAGTCTAGAAGATTTGGAATTATTGCCTGAAGTCTTTGTATAGATACTTTTATACCTCAAGCAGATTCCAAAGATGTTTTCCTGAGATAGATGGCAAATGATGGAGGTGTGATGGGAAAGAAAGAGGAAATTGGGGACATATGTCTTGGGGGTGAAATAAGATGACAAACTTTAACAATATCCTATAGAGTATTCTGTGGGTATTACTGGTTGAGTGAATGAGTGTAACTAAAAAAAAAATATGTTTTTGAGCTGGAATACAGGCTCTGAATTACCTAGACATATTATGGCCTTTTTAAGTTTAATTCTGGTGTCTGCCAAAAAAATAAATTACTACAAAATCCTCTTCTTCTTTCGGCTGCTCCCGTTAGGGGTCGCCACAGTGGATCAACTGTTTCCATTTCTTCCTGTCCTCTGCATCTTGCTCTGCCACACCAAACACCTGCATGTCCTGTCTCACCACATCAATAAACCTTATCTTAGGCCTTCCTCTTTTGCTGTTACCTGGCAGCTTCATCCTTAGCATCTTTTTCCCAATATACTCTGCATCCCTCCTCAGCACATGTCCAAACCAACATAATCTTGCCTCTCTGGCTTTGTCTCCAAACCTTCCAACCTGGGCTGACCCTCTAATATACTTATTCCTAATCCTGTCCATCCTCATCACACCCAGTGCAAATCTTTACATCTTCAACTCTGCCATGTCAAGCTCTGACTCCTGCCTTTTTGTCAATGCCACTGTCTCCAACCCATATAACAAAGCTGGTCTCACTACCCTCTTGTAGACCTTCCTTTTCACTCTTACTGGTACTCGTCTGTCACAAATCACTCCTGACACTCTTCTCCACCCACTCCATCTTGCCTGTACTCTCTTCTTCACCTCTCTCCCACATTCCCCATTACTCTGAACTGTTGATCGCAAGTATTTAAACTCATCCACCTTCGCCACCTCTACTCCCTGCATCCTCACCATTCCTTTATCCTCCCTCTCATTCACACACATATATTCTGTCTTAGTCCTGCTGACCTTCATTCCTCTTCTCTCTAGAGCATATATCCATGTTTCCAGGGTCTCCTCCACCTGTTCCCTACCCTCACTACAGATCATAATGTCATCTGCAAACATCATAGTCCACGGGGACTCCTGTCTGATCTTGTCTGTCAACCTGTCCATCACCATTGCAATTAAGAAAGGGCTCAGAGCTGATCCTTGATGTAATCTCACCTCCACCTTAAACGCATACGTTATTCCCACCACAGACCTCACGCTACCCTCACGCTACCCTCATACATATCCTGCACCACTCTTACATACTTCTCTGACACTCCTGACTTCCTCATACAGTACCGCAACTCCTCTCTAGGCACCCTGTCATATGCTTTCTCTAAGTCCACAAAGACACAATGCATCTCCTTCTGACCTTCTCTGTACTTCTCCATCAACACTCTCAGAGCAAACATCACATCTGTAGCACTCTTTCCTGGCATAAAACCATACTGCTGATCACTAATCATCACCTCCCCTCTTAACCTAGTTTCCACTACTCTTTCCCGTAACCTCATGCTGTGACTGATCAATTTAATCCCTCTGTAGTTACTGCAGCTCTGCACATCACCCTTATTCTTAAAAATTGGTACCAAAACACTTCTTCTCCATTCCTCTGGCATCCTCTCACTTTCCAAGATTTCATTAAACAATCTAGTTAAAAACTCCACTGCCATTTCACCTAAACACCTCCATGCTGCCACAGATATGTCATCTGGACCAACAGCCTTTCCATTCTTCATCCTCTTCATAGCTATCCTTACTGAAAGCAAAATCTAAACCAACTGTACATGAAGTAGTGTAGTGCATATTGTAACGGAGATAAAAGAACAGGATAAGGGAGTTTTAGAACAGGGTAGGAGTAAATTACATAGAAAAAATGGAAATTGCGAGAGCAGTATACACAGAAAAATGTTTTGCAGGAGGAATGCAGTTTAAGAGAAGTCAGGGATTGAATAATTTAAGTAACGTTGCCTAGATTATAGGATATAAAACAAATTATGTGATGTATAACATTTGTAAATGTGAACTTGTTAATATGGTTTGATTACTTATATATAAATGTATTTGTTTGCCTATGTCACGAGTGATAATTCAATAAAGCTGTTTAAAAAGAGCTGTATGTAACTGTTGAGGGTAGATAATTTAAATTTGTATATGCGTTTTAATACAAGACATAAAGAAAGCTGAAAACTTTTGTTGTAGTGTATTTTAAGTGCCTTTAAGCAATGATATAAAGAGACTATCACTGGTGCTTAGTGTCTTCCCCAGTTTTGCAGGATTTGCTCATTATTCTAGTGAATGTGGGGATAAAACACCCCCCCAGCAAGCACATATACACTAAATACACACACACACACACACACACACACACACACACACACACACACACACACACACACACACACACACACACACACACACACACCTCCCCATCATCTGGTCATTGGTCATATTCATGGACATACTCACCCTTAGACACACATACCCTACTTATCCCCAAACAAACCTCCCTTCTGCAACCTCCCCTACAGATACAGTCATTCCACAGCAGACATATCTCTACATACACTTATACATTCAGCTATACACAGCAACACTGAGTTGTCTGGGATTAACCTCCCTATTCACCTGTCTTTCTATAGCCACTATCAGCACCTCTTATTTCCTCACAATCACTCACTGTATCCACCCCAAATCCCCCACCCTAACTCACAACATTACTATCAACCACCCACTCACGCAGGCATATATCCCACCATATACACCCAACCCCCCATATACCATGCCCCTCCCATGTGCCACTTCTATCCATCTAAAAAGCAACCAAGTCTACAATTTCACTACCTAATCGTCCAATACCTAAAAACTATCACCTGTATAACTACCCAGCTACTATTAGGAGGAGACATTCACCCCAACCCCGGGCAAGCAACCGCTGCTAATAAGTCGTGCACCCATCATTATCCAGCTAAGCACAAACCCACCAACTTACTGATACTAAATATGAATACCCGCAATATCATGAATAAAATAGACCTTCATGATGCCATCTCCTTATATAATCCTGATATTATTCTCATCACAGAGACATGGCTTAAACCACATATTAAAGATAATTCTATCACCCCACCTTCTCAGGGCAGACCGACTACATAAAAGAGGCAGAGGCTTAGCTCTGCTTCACAGGACCAACCTACAACTCCAACTCCTCTGAAAGGATTCCCCCAACTTCAGCAATGCAGAGACTCTGTTTGCAAAACTCTCCCTTAACCAGTATAAGCACCTAAACCTACTGGGTATCTATATACCCCCAAGGTGACAACCTAATCACTCTAGAATCCATACTTCACTGGGCATCATACTCCCTCCCTTGAGAAACTATCATGCTAGGTGACGTAAACATTGACTGGAACTCCATCCACTCTTCCAACCCCACCCACCACATTAAACTATATACCTTCACCCAATTAATAGATACTCCCGCACATTGATAAGACCACAAAAAGAGAAGCTATACTTGATTGAATCCTCACAAATCAACCAAATACTGCCCATCTATGTGGCACCCTACCAAACTCTCTGAGTGACCACAGCCCCACTTTTATCCTCAGGCACAAACTTCAAATAATTAACACTCCCTCCCTTCTACAAACCCACTCTAACAAAAATGTTCCTAGAGACCACTTCATAACAGGCTTGCAACATTGCAACTGGTCTCCCATCAAAACCCTTTCTTTAGACAAAGCAGTTGATTGCTTCAACTCCAAATTCCTAAATATCCTCAACCAAGTATCCCCCTTAAAAACTATCAGGATATGTAGCAACCCCACCCCTTAGCTCCAGAAAACCACAAAAGCCCTACTTAGAACCAGGAATAAAGCCTGGAAAACCTGGCGCCACACCAGATCACATGCAGCTAGGCAAACCTTTCACGAGCTCCAGAACAAAGCTAAAAAGGTTAAGCTCGATAAACAAAATGACTATATCACTCAACAAAACAAATACAGTACCAAACCAAAAAAATTCTGGGCAACAATAAATAACATCCTACAGCCCAGAAGAACCACACTCCTGCCCTCAATATAACAGGTACAGACCTGGACATAGCCTCCAGCTTTAATAACTATTTCACTTCCTCAGTACTCAAACTCTTAAACAATATCACTTCCTCCAACACCCAAAACCATCTTAGGCCGAAATCAATACCATACCGTCACACTTAACTCTATTCCTATTTCTACTATCCAAAAACTCCTAGCCAAACTCAAACCAACCACCCTTGCAGCCGATAACCTTCCTGCCAAATACCTCCAAACTGTATCCATAGCTATAGCCTATCCCATCTCACTTCTAATAAATAGATCCATCACCGAACACACCGTTCCATCCCTGTGGAAAACCTCATATATCATACCACTCTACAAAGGTGGCCCCTCCCTAGACCTTTCCAACTATCGACCAAATGCAATTCTCTCACCCCTCTCTAAGATCCTAGAAAGATGTATTCATCACCAGTTCCTTTCCTATCTTCTCACCAACAACCTTCTCTCCTCAACCCAACACAGATTTCACCCATCCCACAGCACCACCACTGCCCTACTCAAATTTGTCAGTATTATAAACTTCCACAAGAATCTAGGTAAATTAGTCTCAGCTACCTTCCTAGAAGACATAGTCCAATACGCAGGTGACACAACTCTCATATGCTCTGCACCCAACATCCAACTTCTCCAACAAAAAGTCCAAGAAGACTTCTCTGAGATAGAGAACTGGCTTAGCAACTCACAGCTCTTACTAAATCCCAAGAAAATACAACTAATGCTATTCCACTCTGCTAAAACGAGCAACCTTACCTTCTCTATACTCTCCACCAACAAAACCCAAATCACCCGTCACTGAGGCTAAACTCCTAGGAGTTACCATTGACCGGCAATGCAAATTCACAAAGCACATATCAACAGCCATCACTAAAGTCCACAAAAAGCTAGGTTCCCTCTATCACTGTAAACATTATCTAACCACTGAATCTCAAATTGCAATAGCCAGGACCCACCTCCTATCTACTCTGCTTTATGCATCCCCAATTCCAACTAATCTTTACAAAACTGACCTTAATAAACTTTCCATCTGATACAACAAAATCACTATATTCTCTACCAATGCCAAATCACAATCACAATCCCACTGCTGCCTTTTCCTATAAGCCTTGCACTGGCTTCAATTTCTGAACCTATTAAGGTACCATCAACTCAGCCTAGCTCATCTAATTCTGTACTCTCCCAAGAAAACCTCTGAGCTGACTGGCATGCTGAACTTCTATAATTCAAATAGACAGCTTCAGTCCTCCAACAAAGCCTTAATCGAAACCATCACATGCAAAAACAACTCTGGGGAATGACTATCTGCCCATGAAATAGCAAAACTATGGAACAAACATCCCCCTGACCTCAGACTACAAAACTCCATACCCTTCTTTAAAAGCCCAATTAAAACATACCTCTTCACCAACCATCTAAACAACTGTAATTCATCTCCTCTACTCACTGTTTCTACACCCCATCTGCCCTGGACAACGCACTCTAACTATACCTATCCATGTGTGAGCAATAACCTATATATGAGTGTATGTACGTGTGTGTGTGTGTGTGTGTGTGTGTGTGTGTGTGTGTGTGTGTCTGTATATATATATATATATATATATATATATATATATATATATATATGTATATATATATATATATATATATATATATATATATATATATATATATATATATATATATATATATATATATATATATATATATATATGTATATATATATGTATATATATATATATATATATATATATATATATAAACGCATATATATATAGGTTTCCCTTCATTATGTTGAAAGTGATTTGTGGGATCGCACTATTGTGCAACTTCAAATCACAAAATTCAACATGTTTCCGAATCAAAATGTCAAAACTGGTTTCCCGGTGAACCAGATTCTACCATTTTCGAATTGCACCACAACAGTGAAAGCTGGGAGACATCTCCCATAGCCCCTGCTACTTTAATATATAAACTCTAAGATTGCACTACAGTGAGGGAAAGGGTGCATTTCCCGATCCCCGCTATAGTGTCACCTGCACATGGAATGCCAAATTCAAATAAGCAAATGTCATTGGAATTCACAACATTTGCAGTCAACATTCTCCAAGACTTGAAGTTGTACTTTTGCACTTTGGTGCATCGTACAACTAACTTTCAACATAATGAAGGTAAACCAGATATGTATATGTATATATATATATATATATATATATATATATATATATATATATATATATACATGTATATATATACATGTATATATATATTTTATATATATATATATTTATATCTATATATATATATATATATATATATATATATATATATATATATATATATATATTTTATATATATATATATATGTGTGTGTGTGTGTGTGTGTGTGTGTGTGTGTGTGTGTGTGTATGTATGCTCTTACATGTATATTTGCTTGAATGTATATATATATATATATATATATATATATATATATATATATATGTATATATATATATATATATATATATATATATATATATATATATAAAAACTTAAACATTTATATAGTCTTATTCAGTTGTGAAATATCTCTTATCTACTCTCATTGTAAATTTTGTACACTTGTATTTTCAACCAAAAAGGGGTGAATGTCCTCTTATTGTATACTAATGGCTGTAAAGTCTACAATCTGTATGCTACTACTCTGTAATGTCTCTTTTGTAAATTTTTCTTCTCTCTGTTAACTTATGGTTAGGACTCCGCTGAAAATTAGCACTTGTTATCCAGTCGGACTATCCTAGCAAACCAATGTTAAATAAATAAATAAATAATACACACATACAGGGTTTCTATTATATAATCGAAGATGCAGTCCTTCAAATGCGTCTTGATCGAACTTGAAAGCATGAAACGGCAAAACAGCGAAACGGCATATAAGCAATTTCTTTCCTTGGGAAAGAAATCGCTAGACCGCCTCCATTACTTTGCCCTTTTCCTCACTGTAGTGTGATCTCGGAGTTGGTATATTTAAGTAATGGGTGTAGGGGGGTTAAACCCCTCACTTTATGTAATGTTTTGAACTTTTTATTTATTTATTTTTTTTTGTGGAACAGTGATTTTTTTTCCCCTGGCAAAAAAAAAATTGCTGTTCCAAGTGTTCGAGATTGTAAGCTTTTGCTTGCATGGAGTCGATAAATCAGCGTTTGCTTTTTTAAGTGCTCACTGATTTAATATAGACCCCACATACAAATACCCCAACACTACCCATCCACTAAACTCGGGGTACTTACTTCTAACACATTTGGGTGACAATGAGCTTTTGGCTTTGTTTATTAACATGGGTGGCTGGTGTAAGTTATTCAGCCAAGTAATTCTCTGGGCACATGGCGACTTACCATAGCCCATTCCCCAGAATGCCCCATTAGCATTTGCTGTAGGATGCAGTGACAACTCTTCATGGAATTGTACCTCTTTGTGATGTAGCACCATGAAAGTCTGTTTCTGAATCCAAAATTATTCCTGCTGATGTGTATACAATTTATTTTTATTTATTTATTTAGTTATTTTGCCATTGTTTAGTAGGAAAATCCAACTGGGTTTAGCTATGCCCCTTTTCAGCAAAGGCCCAGTAATCTTTTTGCATTTGGCTATTGACTTATTTGTAGCCATACAACATCATTGCATCCTTTCTAATATCAATTCCTGCATTCTAAGAATTGCAGTACTGTATTCAAATTTGCTACTCAATCTTTTAAGTATTCATATAATGTAAATCAGGCATAAACATGCAAATATACAAAGTGATATTCATTATTGCTGCCATGTTCCCATTATTTGCTGACTTTATAATAAAATCACTTATTTTACTTTATTCTTTTAGTGCTTGCCATTCATTGTGAGTCAGATTATAACTACATTGTTTACTGTATTTAAATTCATCATCCAATTCAAACATATGTATATCAAGCATCATTGAAAGTGTTGAAACATATTCTTTAACAAATGGAGACATAAAGCCATTTTTAAATTGACAGTCAAGTCAAATGAACTGTCATATGCATAAAATTCATACATATTAAACCTTTCAGAAAAATCAATGTTTGTGTCATTAGTGCTATAATAAAAAATGAAACATCACATGTAATTTACATATCAACCGTTTTATTAACATATATGTCAGACAAGCTTGTAGCAACAAACTTCAGCCCCTTTACGTAATTCCACCAACTTCAGAAGAAAAGCCAGTTCCAGATAAATTAATAACTTCTATCAAATATTTGTCTGAAAAGTTATTCCAGCTAAAATATCAGAAGGCAGTTTAGAATAGCTATTAGTCAAATTAAAACATACCTGGATAGCAGAATAGCCACCAATAACATTTACATTATATTGCCAGTCTTGTCCCCTCTGAAAGATGTTAGCCCTCTTCTCCCTTGTTGAAAGTTGAAAATCATGATGTTGCATTGTTCCAGCAGTGCCTTCATGAGAAACAATCATGAGGATAAAGAAAATGCTTCATGTCTCATGCTAAGAGCTGCAGTAAAATAGGGCTTGTTTACACAATGTAGTAAATTGAGATTCAAAGCCACATTAGCTGCAATGAGAAAAGCTCTCATTATCAAGTAATTTGCATGTCTTTGAATCTCTGTTTACTACTGAGAGTATAGATCCGCACTTTCCCATCATTATCAAGTAATTTGCATGTCTTTGAATCTCTGTTTACTACTGAGAGTATAGATCCGCACTTTCCCATCATTATCAAGTAATTTGCATGTCTTTGAATCTCTGTTTACTGCTGAGAGTATAGATCCACACTTTCCCATCATTATCAAGTAATTTGCATGTCTTTGAATCTCTGTTTACTGCTGAGAGTATAGATCAGCACTTTCCCATCATTATCAAGTAATTTACATGTCTTTGAATCTCTGTTTACTACTGAGGGGATAGATCAGCACCTTCCCATCATTATCATGTAATTTGCATGTCTTTGAATCTCTGTTTACTGCTGAGAGTATAAATTAGCACTTTCCCATGGTAGATAACTATTTTAGCCCATGCATCATGTTCGCATAAGCATTCCTCCCCTGTTCACTCTCACACAATATACACAATGAAACACATGTACACACACAAACACCACTTACCCCTTACTTGTCCCAGATTTGATAGACCCTTCCCTCTGTCTCCCCTTGCTTTTTTCACTTCACTTGTAAGTCATGGATGATTTCATTCAAGTCAGTCATGCCAAATGTTAGAGTTTCAGGTTTCATATCCTTCAGTAACTTCATGCAAATGCAAAAGTTGCCATTCTAATGACTTTCTAAGCATGTAAGAGAAGTAATTGAAAGCCATCTCAGACTGTGTCTCTGGTTAAGATGTATGCTTAAATGTGCCCTGCTTCTCTCTCTCTTTCTCTCTCTCGTAGTTTGCAAATCTTTGCAAGCATTGAATAATGCCCAACATCCTTATTACGGGTTTAAAATCTATTAGCTATTGCAACAGGCTAATGCTTTTGTTTTCTGTGTCAAGGGTTCAGGTTTTGAAATATTTTTCACCCTCCTTTTAATAATTTTTTTAGTGTTTATCCAAATTTTAGCCCTCCAGCCAACTGATGACACAGAAGACTAATATGCTCAATGGAAGGAAGTAGGGTCAGAGTCCTTTTAAGTCCCTCTAAAACACACCTATTTAAAGTATCCATGGTGTGTAGCACTCTCCTCATATCCACCTTCCTGTTTTTTTTTTTTTAAGGTACATTGTTAAACAATTAACCTTGGTATATAATGCTCCCCCAATGTGCATAATAATGAAGTAGTATCCCTGGTTTCTAGTGCTCCCCCAAACTCACATAATAATAGAGTAGTATCCCTGGTGAATAATAGTCCCACAACCCATGTAATAAAAGAGTAATATCACTTGTGTCTGGTGCTCTCCCAACCAACATGATAATAGAGTAGTATCCCTGGTGTCTATAACCCACATACTAATAAAGAAATAACCCTGGTGTCTACTGCTCTCCCAACTCACATAATAATAATAAAGAACTATCACAGGTGACTAGTGGTCCCACTGACCCACTGTTGCAGGCTTTGATCATTAATGTAGGGGGAGTGTGGAAGTATGACAACCCCCCCAACACACATTCATACATTTATTACACACACACACACACACACACACACACACACACACACACACACACACACACACACACTAAAATTAAATTACCATGAAATTACAGCACTTACCTCTACCATGCTGGATGAACATGGTCAAATTACCATGAGTAGCAAATTGCAGCTGTGCTACTTTATGCAGCCAAGAAGGTATTTTGACTGTGTAAATGCCTTACTGCATAGCACATGCCTCTCCCCGGGAATGCCTTGCTAGCATTTAGCATAGCCATGGGGACAGACCACAATGATGCTATGTTCATGCAAAACAACTGCTGTAGGTATGTCTCTGGATACAAAATTGTTACCATGAGGTGTGCGCAACATGTGCACCTTGAGATAACTTTTATGAATTCAAACCAGTGTTTCAATCTTTTAGGCTTCTTTGCTGTAATGTAGTTGGCAGCTTGCCCTGTTAAACAGTTGACAAGAGAATGGCTACTAGCATCTGAAAATGCTATACTACTCCTGGAACTGCTCCATGCACTTTGCCATTTATGCTATGTGTTCCTTTGTGTGTCATTTGTCACAAGGTGAGGTTTTCCTCCACAGAAAATTGATATTTTCATAAACAGTACGATCATGCTACATCTTATTTTTTACTTTGCAGCAGCTTAAGTGCACTGCCCTTAATTTTATAATTAGCCTTTCTTACTACACAATTAAGTTCAGGCTTACACATGCTATTTTGGAATGCTAGATTCAGATTATGCTGGTGGATAGTGTCACTCTTTATTTTTACTAATCAAATGGTACACTGCTTTGCTGCTTGTACTCAACAATTTTAATTGTTTTTCTTGGGTATCTCCATCAATAAATGGTATGGAAGGGATCTTGAAGCTTCTGATACACCAGATTAAATATTTTATATTTTTTAAAGTTAGTCATAGTGAAGAGCATTCTAAACCAGTATGTGTTTTTCTAGTTTATCTACTAAAATCATATGTTGTTAGTTATATAAACAGAAATATCAGGAACAAAAGATGCAATGGGATTTGACATTCATTTTATCAAAAAGCAGTTACTCGGGGGTGGAGCTTAAATGACCAGCTGAGCACAGCACTTTTTTGAGCTCTATAAAATTAATATAAAAGACAGGAATTAGACTATATACTTTAAAATCTAATTACTAATAGTTTAAACTTAGATGTTACAAACTTTGAAGTTTTTATTCTAAATAATTCCTATCAAATTATTTGGGACTAAACTTGAAAGAAAATGAACAGCACCAAGTCTTCAAAATCTGATGCTGCAGTGAGGAAAGAACTACAACTGTTGTCTTACACTCTACAGTTACTATGACTGAAGATAGATGACTTCCAACAAAAACTGGAAAAATTAAGTGAGAATAGCTCTAAACAAACTGAAGTTTTCAGAGACCTTTTCCAACAACACCAAAATAAAATAATGGACATGGAGACAGCCATAACTGACATAGATGAGAGATTAAAGGATGATGACTTGATTGCACACAGACTTTCTTCTCAAACAAAACACATGGCTAATGAATAAAATTGATGACCTTGAAAACCAGGAGAGAAGGTACAACATCCACATCTTTGGAATATCAGAACATGCAGAAGGTGAAAAGATTATTTTGTTTCTGAATAATTGGATTCACAAAATTTTAAACTTACAAGTAGGGCTCTCTTATGGCATAAAAAGAGCCCACAGGGCTATTGTAAGCCAGTGCCTGCATCTTCCACAGCAGCACAGAGCTCTAATGTTATAAAATTTCTTTCTTACTTAGATAAGGAACTAGTGCTAAAAATAACTTGGAGGAAAGTCCCATTAAAATTTAACGAAAACCTCATCAGATTTGACAATGATTACTCTGGTGAGAGTTTTAGAAATGAGAAAGAAATGTTGACCACTGGTTAAACATCTGAAACAAAATAATATTAGAGCTCGAATAACGTATCCTGCAAATATCAAAATGCACCTCTCTTCTGTACAAGAACTTTTAACAACCTGGATGAAGCTATCTTCTTTATAACAATCAATAATCTAACAACAATCCCAGAGGATATGGAATTTTCCCTGTCTTCTTTAAAGAGAATATCTGAGAAAAACCCATGGACTGAGGTTAAAAAGATGAATCAGAACTACAGAACCTACAAATTCAGTTAGCATTTTTGAGATCCAAGCCATCACAATCAAACAAAATAATGGAAAACAAATAGATGCATTAAACAAGAAATATCTAGATATTTTCACACACAAAACAAACTTGGCATTAGGAAAAATTAAATTAAATTCTTATGCTCTTACCCCAAACACATGCACAATTTGTCGCTAAGAGTGAAATTACATTCTAAAGCAAACGATATCTTAAAATTACTACACAAAGATACCAACAAATCAGTTTCTGACATCGGAGATATATTAGAAGCCTTTATATATCATTTCACCAAACATTATAACTCCGATAATATAAATAAAAATGTTACAGCTCAAGAATTAACCACTCTAAATTTGAAGGCCATTCCAGAAAATCTTTGCATAAGTCTTGAGAAATGAATAACTCTAAATGAAATCAAAAATAAAATTCAAAACCTTAAATCCAACAAAACTCTTGGTATAGATGGCATTATAGCAGAGATTTATAAACTTTTTCTAGATTCAATTATATCTTTACTTCATAAAACCCTGACTGAAGTACAGTCTAACAAATCAATCTCTCCCTCTTGGAAATACTCCTTGATTACCCCTATTCTTAAAGCTGACAAAGATTTGCAGGTACGTAAATCATATAGACCAATATCCTTATGAAACAATGACTACAAAATCTTTGTCTATATTTGTGGACAAAATAAAGGCTCCACTTTCACAATTAGTTCATAATGATCAACCAGGTTTATACATAAAATGTACACTCATGATAATATCAAAAGAATATTAACAATGATAGATTTCTTAAACAAAGAGAATGAGGAAGCTTTGTTGGTAAGTCTAGACACAGAAGAAGCATTTGACTCAGTAAAATGGGATTTTTCATTCAAAACACAAATCATTTGGCTTACATCAAACTACGTCCCCTTTATTTCAAAAAGCATACCCATAACCAAAGGCACTAAACAAGGTTGCCCTTTATCCCGTATATTATTTGCCCTTGTTAAAGATGTACTGGCATCATTAATAAGAAATAATCAAGAAATTAAAAGCATTAATATTTATAATCAAAATAATTCTAAAATAGCTCTATTTGTGGATGATATTCTTCTTAGTTTAATAAGGCAAATAAAGAATTATTAGAACTCGACATGATAATAAATAACTATCAAAAGATTTCAGGTCTTTATTTTAATAAGCAAAAATCTAAACATCTTATTCTCAATGATAAAAGGAAATCTCAACTAGTTAACCAAAGCATCACTGGAGAACAAGCTAATATTCTAAATTACCTGGGAATAGTCTTATGTAATAATTTGGAAAAAACAAGAAACACAAATTAAAAAACATAATATCCCAGGGAAATGCACACATTAACAGCTGGAACATATATGTATTTCTTATTCGAGGATAGATTACAATTGTTAAAAATGACACTCCTTCCTAAAATTTTGTATATTGCCTTGGCTCCAGACACTGATCCTGGGAAAAATTATATTAGACTCATAAACATAATTATATTAAACTTCTTATTGTACCTGAACAAAAATAGGATTGTTTATATGCATCATATTAGCTCTTGGAATGATGGCCTTCTAAAGTATAATTACTTACTCACAAAAGACATCCTATTTAGATCAACCATCCCTAATCCCACTCGTATCTGAAATATTATTTAATGATCAAATGTTGATAATTTAGTATCCAAATTATACAGTATTTTGTTAAATTACAAGTCTATTTTAACAACTAAGCAATGGAACACAATGACTAAAGGCCTTCCACATAGTGTCTCTCAGACAGTAAAACTTAAAACACTATCATCAGTAAAACTCACTTCCTGGGGTCAATATTGGAGTGTATTTACTTGGAAGTTTTTACGCAGAGCATTTTTAACTCCTGACAAAATTGCTAAATTTAAAAAATCAAATATCATTTGCTGGAGATGATTAACATCATGTAATGCAGATTGGCTGCATATTTTCTTCATGTTGATGAATGTTTTCTTTGAATAAATCAAATTCATACCTATTATGGCCAATATGAGCAATAGCCAGGAAATGCATCACAAGGAGATGGCCCTCTGCTACCGCTCCAAGTTTTGGTGAATTTCTGTCCTTACTAGAAGAAACAATAAACAAGGAAGTCAGAACTAAAGAATATAGAATATATCCAAAGAGTTTTACCAACAATCCATGGACAAAGGTTTCAAATCTTATTGAGAATTTCCAAACTGACTCTTAACCCTATTTAATCATCATCTGTTTGCTTCACAAAAAGTTTGTTTAAAAATATCTGTAACATTTAAACTTTTTTCAGGCCTCTGTAACTAATGTAAATAGTTGATTTAGTTATTATTATTGTAAAGTCTTGTCTGTTGATTATGGTTAATGTATTATACAGCTTTTTTTACTCTTTTTCCTTCTTTAATAAAAACATTGGGGGAAAAGCAGTTACTCTATTTCGTCTGGAATATTGTTTGTAGCACTGTTTCTAACAGTTGCCTCACTTTGGATTAAACAGTCCTTCAAAATTCCTCATGTGTTTCTATTTTCCTCTCAGTACATGGTGAAAATCATCCAGTGAATCCACAGAGTAGGTGCCTGAAGTCCTCCTGAAGGTGTATATGTTCAATGACATAAGGGCTGGAATTCAGAGAGGCTATGTTTGAACAAAAAAACCTTAATATGGCCATGTTCTCCATTGCAGTAAGCCTATTCTGATTCTTCAGCTGCCTTATCAGTGAGGTTTCCACTAGCTGGGGTCACAGTGCAGACAGCAGTTGTATGAACAGAGCTGCATGGCAAAACAGCAGTCCGGGGGGGGACTAATGCTAGTTAGTTATATGCTATCAACTGGAAATTCAATTTACTCCTAATTTATGCTACTGAATCATTCAGATAATCTTTTGGCAGCATACTCTTTCATTGTTAGAGGAAAAAGTAAATGCTGTCAAAAGGTAGTCATTCAGTCCTGTGGAAGTGGTAGTGGTGCATATAAGTAAAGTGAAGTGAAGACAGGGAGATTACAAATGTGTTAGCATGTGGACATATGTGAGCAACTCTGAAGGTTTATGAATGAGGCTACTTGCATCAGTCTGTGTGTGTGCATCAGTCTGTGTGTGTGTGTGTGTGTGTGTGTGTGTGTGTGTGTGTGTGTGTGTGTGTGTGTGTGTGTGTGTATGTGTCTGAATGTCACAATAAAGAGGTTAGGTAAGGAATTGAGAGAAACTTGTGGTATACTCAGTCAAGGAAAACCTGGTCAAACAGCTTCTGTGTTGTTTGTCTCAGGGTGTGGCTTGGAAGGATATTTTATCTTGCTGGTAAAAAAAAATATTACATTTCAATAAATTCCTGGTTATATTGCTAAAGCTCCATTTGAGCCTCACGGAGAGTGCTTCTCAAACAATCTGAATTACAGAGCTACATAAGTATATTTTTTGTACTTTATCTAACTGTCCAGTGTTTTTTATCAGCACTGCACTGGTTGTATTTATTTGCTTATTAATACTGCATTGTTTTTTACTTATTTGTTTTAGAGTTCTGCACTAGTTTACTACACTGTTATTATTCATTTGTTTGACTGAATTATTTACCTTTTTGGGTCTCTGTTTATATATTTGTTGATCTGTGATATCATTTTTGTTTTCCCCCACCCAACTGCTGTTGTGTTCATAAAGTTGGTGGTTTTTGCTATTGCCCACCCCTACTATGAGTTTGCGGCTTAATCAGTCCAGAGAGGAACAACTGGTAAAATAGCTTCTGTGTTATGTGTTTGTCTCAGGGTGTGGCTTGGAAGGGTCTTTTATCTTGCTGGTATAAAAATATTACATTTCAGAGAATTTCTGCTCATCTTGCTAGCGCTCTATTTGTGCCTGATGGAAAGAGCTTCTTAAACAATCTGAATTGCAGACCTACATAAGTATATTTTTTGTACTTTATCTAACTGTCCAGTGTTTCTTATCATCACTGAGCTGGTTGTGTTTATTTGATTATCAGTACTGCATTTTTTTTATTTATTTGTGTAACAATTCTGCACTAGTATACTGCACTGTTATTATTTATTTGTTTGACTGAATTATTTACTTTTCTGTGGCTCTATTTATATATTTACTAATCTGTGGTTGAATGTTTGCTTTCCACCACCCAACTGCTGTTGTGTTCTTAAAGTTAGTGGCTTTTGCTGTTGCCCGCCCTTATTGTAAGTTTGTGGTGTAATCAGTCCAGAGAGGAAAAACTGGTCAAACAGCTTCTGTGTTATCTGTTTGTCTCAGGGTATGGCTTGGAGGGGTCTTTTATCTTGCTAGTATAAAATATTACATTTCAGTGATTTTCTGCTCATCTTACCAGAGCTCTGTTTGTGCTTGACTGACAGTGCTTCTTAATCTAAATTATAGAGCTTATAAGTATATTTTTTGCACTTTAAATGTTCAGTGTTTCATATCAGCACTGCACTGGTTGTATTTATATGCTTCTCAGTACTGCATTGTTTTTTATTTATTTGTGTAACAGTTCTGCACTAGTTTACTGCACTATTACTTGTTTGAATTATTCTTTTTTACTTTTCTTTGTCTCCATTTATATATTTGCTGATCTGTGGTTGAATTTTTGTTTTCCTCCACCCAACTGCTGTTGTGTTCTTAAAGTTGTAGGCTTTTGCTGTTGCCCACCCCAACTTTGAGTTTGTGGTGTACTCAGTCCAGAGAGAAAAAAACTAGTCAAACAGCTTCTGTGTTATCTGTTTGTCTCAGGGTGTGACTGGGAAGGGTCTTTTATCTTGCTGGTTAGAAATATTACATTTTAATGAATTTCTGCTCATCTTGCTAGAACTCCATTTGTCCCTCATGGAGAGTGCTTCTTAAACAATCTGAATTGCCGAGCTACATATATGTATATGTTTTGTACTTTATTTAACTGTTCAGTGTTTCTTATCAGCACTGCACTGGTTGTATTTATTTGCTTATCAGTACTGCTTTGTTTTTTTTTATTTGTGTAAGAGTTCTACACTAGTTTACTGCACTATTATTTATTTGTTTGACTGCATTATTTATCTTTCTGTGTTTCCATTTATATATTTGCTGATCTGTGGTTGACTTTTTGTTTTCCTCATGCAACTGCTGTTGTGTTGTCAAAGTTGGTGGCTTTTGCTGTTGGCCGCCTATTCTATGAATTTGTGATGTACTCATTCCAGAGAGGAAAAACTGGTCAAACAGCTTCTGTGTTATCTGTTTGTCTCAGGGTGTGGCTTGGAAGGGTCTTTTATCTTACTGGTATAAAAATATTACATTTTAGTGAATTTCAACTCATTTTGCTAAAGCTCCATTTGTGCCTGACTGAGAGGTTTTTTTAAACAATATGAATTGCAGAGCTACCTAAGTATATTTGCTGCCCTTCATCTAACTGTCCAGTGTTTCTTAGCAGCACTGCACTGGTTGTATGCATTTGCTTATCAGTACGGCATTGCTTTTTTATTTATTTGTGTAATGGTTCTGCACTAGTTAAATGCAGTGTTTTATTTATTTGTTTGACTGAATTATTTACTTTTTCTGTGTCTCCATTTATATATTTGCTGATCTGTTGTTGAAGTTTTGTTCACTACCCCAATTGCTGTTGTGCTCTTAAAGTTGGTGGCTTTTGTTGTTGCCCACCCTTACTATGTGTTTGTGGTGTAATCAGCACAGGTTGGAAAAGCTGTCAAACAGCTTCTGTGTTATCTGTTTGTGTCAGTGTGTGGCTTGGAAGGGTCTTTTATCTTGCTGGTATAAAAATGTTACATTCCAGTGAATTTCTGTTCATCTTGCTAGAGCTCCATTTGGGACTCATATAGAGTGCTTGTTAAACAATCTGAATTGCCGAGCTACATACGTATATGTTTTGTACTTTATCTAACTGTCCAATGTTTCTTATCAGCACTGCACTGGTTGCATTCATTTCTTATCATTACTGCTTTGTTTTTTATTTATATGTGTAACATATCTACACTAATTTACTGTACTATTATTATTTACTTTTTTGACTGCATTATTTAGTTTTTTGTGTCTCCATTTATATATTTGTTGATCTGTGGTTGAATTTTTGTTTCCCCCCATCCAACTGATGTTTTCTTAAAGTTCATGGGTTTTTCTGTTGCCCTCCCCTACTGTGAGTTTGTGGTGTACTCAGTCCAGAGAAGAAAAACTGGTCAAACAGCTTCTGTGTTATCTGTTTGTCTCAGGGTTTGGCTTGGAAGGGTCTTTTATCTTGCTGGTAAAAAAATATAACATTTCATTGGCTTTCTGCTAATCTTGCTAGAGCTCCATTTCTGCCTGACTGAGAGTGTTTCTTAAACAATCTGAATTGCAGAGCTACTTAAGTATATTTTTTGTACATTACTGTGCAGTTTTGCTTAGCACTGCACTGGTTGTATTTATTTGCTCATCACTACTCCATCGTTATTTATTTATTTGTGTAACAGTTTTGCTCTAGTTAAATGCACTCATTATTTACTTGTTTGACTGATTTTTTTTTACTTTTCTGTGTCTCCATTTATATATTTGCTGATCTGTGGTTGAATTTTGTTTTCCCCTCCCAAATGCTGTTGTGTTCTCACAGTTGGTGGCTTTTGTCGTTTCCCACCCATATGTTGAGTTTTTGATGTACTCAGTCCAGAAAGGAAAAACTGGTCAAACAGCTTCTGTGTTATCTGTTTGTGTCTGGGTGTGGCTTAGAAGGGTCTTATATCTTGCTGGTATAAAAATATTCTATTTTAGTGAATTGCTGCTCATCTTGATAGCGCTCCTGTTTTGCCTGACTGAAAGTTCTTCTTCAACAACATGAATTGCAGAGCTTCCTAAGTATATTTGTTGTACTTTATCTATCCAATGTTTCGTAATCAGCACTGCACTGGTTATATTTATTTAATTATCTGTGTTGCATTATTTGTATTGATTTTTTAACAGTACTGTACTAGTTAAATGGACTGTTATTATTTATTTGTTTGACTGAATTATTTACTTTTCTGTGTATTCATTTATATATTTTCTGATCTGTGGTTGAATTTTTGTCCTCCCTGCAACTGCTCTTGTTTTCATAAAGTGGGTTTTGCTGTTGCCACCCCTACTTTTTTTGTTTGTGGTGTACTAACTCCAGAGAGAAAGACCTGGTCAAACAGCTTACGTGTTATCTGTTTTTCTCAGGGTGTGGCTTGGAAGGATCTTTTAACTTGTTGGTACAAAAATATTACATTTCAGTGAATTTCTGATCATTTCGCTAGAGCTCCATTTGTGGCTCATATAGTGTCCTTCTTAAACAATCTCAATTGCTGAGCTACATACGTATATTTTTTGTACTTTATGTAACTGTCAAGTGCTTCTTGGCAGCACTGCACTGGTTGTATTTATTTGCTTATCAGTACTGCATTTTTTTTATTTATTTGTTTAACATTTCTGCACTAGGGGTCTATATCAGAACACTGAAGTTTCAAAACTTCAAATGTTCTAATATAGAACCCTATTCAATGAAAGTTGAAAACATCTAACATACAGAACAGCAAATTATTTCCTAGGGAAAAAATTTGCTGTTCCAAAACACATACACACAACAGAAGCACACCAAACAAACAGCAATCCACACACATACACCTAAAATCTTACACCTAACCCTACACTAAACTACACATACACCACTAACTATCCACTTACCTTAACCCAAACCCTAACCCTAAAGTCCATCACTATCACACAGTCACCTCACCCGTGCCCTAATCTTAACTCACATACCCCACCCTAACCCTCACGTCCACACAATCGCGCACTTACCTGACCCACACCCTAACCCTAACTCACCTAACCCGCTCTAACCCTCATGTCCACACAATTGCACACATACCTAATCTGCGCCTTAACCCTAACTCACCTAACCTGCCCTAACCCTAATGTCCACACAATCGCACACATACCTAACCTGCACCCTAACCCTAACTAACCTAACCCGCAATCAATCACACACTTACCTGAACACTGCCAGTAACTTTCCACCACAGCGCTGAAAACACCGAAGCAACAGAAATGGACAACCAAATTCTTTCCCTAGGAAAAAAATTGTTTTTCTGTAGCTTCGATATTTTCAGCTTTCGCTGAATACAGGTCGATATTAGAACATTTTAATTTCTGCAACTTCGATGTTCTAATATAGACCCCTGCACTAGTGTAGTGCACTGTTACTATTTTTTTGTTTGACTGATTTTTTTACTTTCTGTATTTCCAATAATATATTTACTAATCTGTGGTAAAATGTTTGTTTCCCCCCACCCAACTGCTGTTGTGTTCTTAAAGTTTGTAGCTTTTGTTGTTGTCCGCCCCTACTGTGAGTTTGTGTTGTACTTAGTCCAGAGAGGAAAAACTGGTCAAACAGCTTCTGTGTTATCTGTGTGTCTCTGGGTGTGGCTTGCTAGGGTCTTTTATTTTGCTGGTATAAAAATATTATATTTCAGTGAATTTCTCCTCATCTTGCTAGAGCTCCATTTGTGACTTACGGAGAGTGCTTCTCAAACTATCTGAATTGCTAAGTTATACAAGTGTATTTTTTGCACTTTATCTAACTCTCCAGTGCTTCTTGTCAGCACTGCACTGGTTGTATTTATTTGATTGTCAGTACTGCATTGTTTTTTATTTATTTGTGTAACAGTTTTTTACTAGTTTACTGCACTGTTATTCTTTATTTGTTTGACTGAATTATTTACTTTTGTTTGTCTCCATTTATATATTTGCTGACCTCTGGATGAATTTTTGTTTTCCCCAGCACAGCTGCTGTTGTGTGCATAATATTGATGGCTTTTGCTGTTTCCCATAACTACTGTGAGTTTCTGGTATACTCAGTCCAGAGAAGAAAAAATGTTCAAACAGCCTCTGTGATATCTGTTTGTCTCAGAGTGTGGCTTGGAAGGCTGTTTTATCTTGCTGATATAAAAATATTACATTTAAGTGAATTTCTGCTCATCTTGCCACAGCACCATTTGTGCCTGATGGAGAGTGCTTCTTAAATAATCTGATTCGCAGAGCTGCATAACTATATTTTTTATACTTTATCTAACTGTCCCATGTTTCTGATCAGCACTGTGTTGGTTGTATTCATTAGCTTATCAGTACTGCATTGTTTTTTATTTGATGTGTGACAGTTATGCAGTAGTTTACTGCACTGTTATTATTTATTTGTTTGACTGTATTTTTTACTTTTCTGTGTCACCATTTATATATTTATTGATCTGTGGTTAAATTTTTGTTTTCCCCACCCAACTACTTTTGTGTTCTTAAAATTAGTAGATTATGCTGTTGCCCACCCATACTGTGAGTTTGTGGTGTACTTAGTCCAGGGAGAAAAAAATGGTTAAACAGATTTTGTGTTATGTGTTTGTCTCAGGGTGTGGCTTGGAAGGGTCTTTTATCTTGCGGGTATAAAGATATTACATTTTAGTGAATTTCTGCTCATCTTGCTAGAGCTCCATTTGTGGCTCATATAGAGTCCTTCTTAATCAATCTGAATTGATGAACTACATACATATATTTTTTGTACTTTATCTAACTGTCCAATGGGTCTTATCAGCACTGCACTGGTTGTATTTATTTGCTCATCATTACTGCTTTGCTTTTTATTTATATATGTAACAGATCTACACGAGTTTACTGTATTATTATTATTATTTATTTATTTGACTGCATTATTTTCTTTTCTGTGTCTTCAATTATATATTTGTTGATCTGTGGTTGAATTTTTGTTTTCCCCATCCAATTGCTGTTAGGTTCTCAAAGTTGGTGGCTTTTGCTGTTGCCCGCCCATATTGTGAGTTTGTGGTGTACTCAGTCGAGAGAGGAAAAACTGTTCAAACAGCTTCTGTGTTACCTGTTTGTCTCAGGATGTGGTTTGGAAGGCTCTTTTATCTTACTGGTATCAAAATATTACATTTCAGTGAATTTCTGCTCATCTTGCTAGAGCTCCATTTGTGCCTGATGGAGAGTGTTTCTTAAACAATCTGATTTGCAAAGCTACATAAGTATATTTTTATACTTTATTTAACTGTCCAATGTTTCTTATCAGCATTGCACTGGATGTATTTATTTGCTTGTCAACACTGCATTGTTATTTATTTATTTATTTATGTAACAGTCCTGCACTAGTTTACTGCACTCTTATTTATTTGTTTGAGTGAATTATTTATGTTTCTTGTCTCCATTTACATATTTGGTGATCTGTGGTTGAATTTTTGTTTTCCCTACCCAACTGATGTTGTGTTCTCAAAGTTGGTGGCTTTAGCTGTTGCCCACCCATACTGTGAGTTTGTGGTGTACTCAGTCCAGAGAGAAAAAAACTGATTAAACAGCTTCTGTGTTATCTGTTTGTCTCAGGGTGTGGCTTGGAAGGGTCTTTTATCTTGCTGGTATAAAATATTACATTTTAGTGAATTTCTGCTCATCTTGCTTCATTTTTACCTGACTAACAGTTCTTCTTAAACACTATGAATTGTAGAGCTACATAAATATATTTGTTGTACTTTATCTAACTGTCCAGCATTTCTTATCAGCACTGCACTAGTTGTATTTATTTGCTTATCAGTACTGCATTGCTTTCATTTATTTGTGTAACATTTCTGCACTAGTTAAATGCAATGTTACTATTTATATGTTTGACTGATTTTTTTTTTCTTTTCTGTGTCTCCATTTATATATTTGCTGGTCTGTGGTTGAATTTTTGTTCCCCTCCCAACTACTGTTGTTTTCATAAAGCTGATGACTTTTGCTGTTGCCCACCCCTACTGTGACATTGTGGTGTACCCAGTCCAGAGAGGAAAAACTGGTCAAACAGGTTCTGTGTTTTCTGTTTGTCTCAGGATGTGGCTTAGAAGTGGGCTTTTATCTTGTTGGTATAAAAATATTACATTTTAGTGAATTTCTGCTCATCTTGCTAAAATTCCAGTTGTGCATGGCTGAAACGTTTTTAAATAATATGAATTATAGAGCTAAAAAGTAAATTTTGTGTACTTTATCTAATTGTCCAGTGTTTCTTATTAATACTGTACTGCTTGTATTTATCTGATTATCAGTACTGCATTGTTTTTATTTTATTTAACAGTTCTGCACTAGTTTATTGCACTATTATTTAATTGTTTGACTGAATTTTTTATTTTTCTTTGTCTCCATTAATATATTAACTGATATGTGGTTGAATTTTTGTTTTCCCCCATCTACTACTGTTGTTTTCTTAAAGTTGGTGGCTTTTGCTGTTGCCCTCCCCTACTGTGAGTTTGTGGAGTACTCATTCCAGATAGGAAAACTGGTCAAACTACTTCTGTGTTATCTGATTGCCTCAGGGAGTGGCTTGGAAGGGTCTTTTATAATTCAGGTATAAAGATATTACATTTCAGTGAATTTCTGCTCATCTTGGTACAGCTCCATTTGTGATTCACAGAGAGTGCTTCTTAAACAATCTGAATTGAAAAGCTACATAAGTATATTTTTTATACTTTATTTAACTGTCCAATGTTTCTTATCAGGACTGCACTGGTTGTATTTATTTGCTTGTCAATACTGCATTGTTATTTACTTATGTAACAGTCCTGCACTAGACTGCGGTGGTGGTGCTGCGGTAGCGTTGTCGCCTCACAGTACGACGTTGTCCTGTTCGATTCTCAGCTAGAGCGTCTTCTGTGTGGAGACAAGCGTGAAGGGGTGTACCTTCGTTGAAGGTTGTGTGTCAGAGCTGGCAACTCAGCACTTAAAAAATCTACTGCCAATCATTAGCAGACCGGAGTTCCGCTGTGGCGACCCCGAACCGGGAAAAGCCGAAAGACACAACAACAACAGTCCTGCACTAGTTTACTGCACTCTTATTATTTACTTGTTTGACTAATTATTTATGTTTCTTGTCTCCATTTATATATTTGCTGATCTGTGGTTGAATTTTTGTTTTCCCCACCCAACTGATGTTGTGTTCTCAAAGTTGGTGGCTTTAGCTGTTGCCTGCCCATACTGTGAGTCTGTGGTGTACTGAGTACTCAGTCCAGAGATGAAAAACTGGTCAAACAGCTTCTGTGTATCTGTTTGCCTCAGCGTGTGGCTTGAAAGGGTCTTTATCTTGCTACTATAAAAATATTACATTTTAGTGAATTTTTGTTCATCTTGCTAGAGCTCTATTTGTGCCTCACGGAGAGTGCTTCTTAAGCAATCTGAATTGCTGAGCTACAAAAGCATATTTTTTGTACTTTATCTGACTTCCCAGTGCTTATTATCTGCACTGCATGGATTTATTTATTTGCTTATAACTCCTGAATTATTTATTTATTTGTGTAACAGATATGCACTAGTTTACTGCACTGTTATTATTTGTTTGAATGAATTATTTACTTTTCTGTGTCTCCATTTATATACTTGCTGATCTGTGGTTGAATTTTTGTTTTCCCCACCCAACTGATGTTGTGTTCTCAAAGTTGGTGGCTTTAGCTGTTGCCTGCCCATACTGTGAGTCTGTGGTGTACTGAGTACTCAGTCCAGAGATGAAAAACTGGTCAAACAGCTTCTGTGTATCTGTTTGCCTCAGCGTGTGGCTTGAAAGGGTCTTTATCTTGCTACTATAAAAATATTACATTTTAGTGAATTTTTGTTCATCTTGCTAGAGCTCTATTTGTGCCTCACAGAGAGTGCTTCTTAAGCAATCTGAATTGCTGAGCTACAAAAGCATATTTTTTGTACTTTATCTGACTTCCCAGTGCTTCTTATCTGCACTGCATGGATTTATTTATTTGCTTATAACTCCTGAATTATTTATTTATTTGTGTAACAGATATGCACTAGTTTACTGCACTGTTATTATTTGTTTGAATGAATTATTTACTTTTCTGTGTCTCCATTTATATACTTGCTGATCTGTGGTTGAATTATTGTTTTCCCCACCCAACTGTTGTTGGGTTCTCAAAGCTGGTGGCTTTTGCTATTGCCCACCCATACTGTGAATTTATGGTGTACTAAGTCCAGAGTGGAAAAACTGATCAAACAGCTTCTGTGTTATCTGCTCATTTCAGGATGTTGCTTGGAATGGTCTTTTATCATGCTGGTATAAAAATATTACATTTCAGTGAATTTCTGCTCATTTTGCTAGAGCTCCATTTGTGCCTGACTGAGAGTTCTTCTTAAACTGTATGAATTGCAGAGCTACATAAGTATATTTTTGCACTTTTATTTAACTGACCAATGTTTCTTATCAGCACTGTACTGGTTATATTTATTTGCTTCTCAGTACTAAATTATTTATTTATTTGTGCAACAGTTCTGCACTAGTTTACTGCACTGTTATTATTTATTTGTTTGACTGCATTGTTTACTTTTCTGTGTCACCATTTATATATTTGTTGATCTGTGGTTGAATTTTTCTTTTCCCCCACCCAATTGCTGTTGCTTTTTTAAAGTTGTTGGTTTTTGCTGTTACCACCCCTACTGTGAGCCTGTGGTGTACTGAGTCCAGAAAGGAAAAACTGCTCATACAGCTTCTGTGTTATCCGTTTGTCTCAGGGTGTGCCTTGGAAAGGTCTTTTATCGTGCTGGTATAAAAATATTACATTTTACTGAATTTCTGCTCATCTTGCTATAGCTCCATTTGTGCGTGACTGACAGTTCTTCTTAAACAATATGAATTGTAGAGCTGCATAAATATATTTGCTGTACTTTATCTAACTGTCCAGTGTTTCTTATCAGCACTGCACTGGTTGCATTTATTTGCTTATCAGTACTGCATTGCTTTTATTTATTTCTGTAACAGTTCTGCATTAGTTAAATGCACTGTTATGACTGAATGTTTTTACTTTTCTTTGTCTCCATTTATATATTTTTTGTCCTGTGGTTGAATTTTTGCCCCCCTTCAACTGCTGTTGTTTTCATAAAGTTGGTGGCTTTTGCTGTTGCCCACCCCTACTATGACTTAATTGTACTCAGTCCAGAAAGGAAAAACTGGTCAAACAGCTTCTCTGTTGTCTGTTTGTCTCAGGGTGTGGTTCAGAAGGAGCTTTTATGTGCTCATCTTGCTAGAGTTCCATTTGTGCCTGACTGAGAGAATATGAATTATGGAGCTACATAAGTATTTTCTGTACTTTATCTAACTGTCCAGTGTATCTTATCAACACTGTACTGCATGTATTTATCTGATGATCAGTACTGCATTGTTTTTATTTTATTTGTTTAACAGTTCTGCACTAGATTATTGCACTATTATTTAATTGTTTGAATTTTTTTATTTTCTTTATCTCCATTTATATATTTGTTGATCTGTGGTTGAATGTTTGTTTTGCCCAACACAACTGCTTTTGTTTTATCAAAGTTCATGGCTTTTGCTGTTGCTTGCCCCTACTGTCAGTTTATGGTGTACTCTGTCCAGAGAGGAAAAACTGGTCAAGCAGGTTCTGTGTTATCTTTTTGTCTCTGGGTGTGGCTGGAAAGGGTCTTATATCACGCTGGTATAAAAATATTATATTTTAGTGAATTTCTGCTCATCTTGCTAGAGCTCCAATTTTGCCTGACTGAGAGCTCTCCTTAAACAATATGAATTGCAGAGCTACATAAGTATATTTGTTGTACTTTATCTAACTATCCAGTGTTTCTTATCAGCACTGCACTAGTTATATTTATTTAATTATCAGTGTTGCATTATTTTTATTGATTTTTATAACAGTACTGTATTAGTTAAATGCACTCATTATTTATTTGTTTGACTGAATTTTTTACTTTTCTGTCTTCATATTTGCTGATCTGCGGTTGAATTTTTGTACTCCCTCCAACTGCTCTTGTTTTCATAAAGTGGTGTAATAAGTCCAGACAGAAAAACCTGGTCAAACAGCTTATGTGTTATCTGTTCATCTCAGGGTATGGCTTGGAAGGGTCTTTTTACTTGCTTGTATAAAAATATTACATTTCAGTGAATTTCTCATCATTTTGCTAGAGCTCCATTTGTGCCTTACTGAGAGTTCTTGTTAAACAATATGAATTAAAGAGCTGAATAAGTATATATTTTGTACATTATCTGTCAAGTGTTTCTTGTCAGCACTGCAGTGGTTGCATTTATTTGCTTTTCAGTACTGCATTGTTTTTGTTATTTATTTAACAGTTCTGCACTCGTGTAGTACGTTGTTATTATGTATTTGTTTGACTGAATTATTTACTTTCTGTGTCTCCAATAATATATTTGCTGATCTGTGGTTAAATTTTTGTTTTCCCCCACCCAACTGCTGTTGTGTTCTTAAAGTTGGTAGCTTTTGTTGTTGCCCGCCCCTACTGTGAGTTTGTGTTGTACTTATTCCACAGAGGAAAAACTGGTTAAACAGCTTCTGTGTTATCTGTGTGTCTGTGGGTGTGGCTTGCAAGGGTCTTTTATCTTGTTGGTATAAACATATTATATTTCAATGAATTTCTGCTCATCTTGCTAAAGCTCTATTTGTGACTGAAGGAGAGTGCTTCTCAAACTATCTGACTTGTCAAGTTATACAAGTGTATTTTTTGCACTTTACCTAACTGTCCAGTGTTTCTTATCAGCACTGCACTTGTTGTATTCATTTACTTATCAGTACTGCATTATTTTTTATTTCTTTGTGTAACAGCTTTTTACTAGTTTACTGTGCTTATTCTTTATTTGTTTGACTGAATTATTTACTTTGTTTGTCTCCATTTATTTATTTGCTGAGGATGAATTTTTGTTTTCCTCCACACAGCTGCTGTTGTGTGCATAATAATGATGGCTTTTGCTGTTGCCCGAAACTACTCTGAGTTTGTGGTATACTCAGTCTGGAGAGGTAAAAATGGTCAAACAGCTTCTGTGATATCTGTTTGTTTCAGAGTGTGGCTTGGAAGGGTGTTTTATCTTGCTGGTATAAAAATATTACATTTCCTTGAATTTTTGCTCATCTTACCCTGCACTATTTGTGCCTGATGGAGAGTGCTTCTTAAATAAGCTGATGTGCAGAGCTGCATAACTATATTTTTTTATACTTTATCTAACTTTCCTATGTTTCTGATCAGCACTGCATTGGTTGTATTTATTAGCTAATCAGTACTGCATTGTTTTTTATTTGATGTGTAACAGTTATGCAGTAGTTTACTGCACTGTTATTATTTATTTGTTTGACTGTATTGTTTACTTTTCTGTGTCAACATTTATATATTTGTTGATCTGTGGTTACATTTTTGTTTTCCCCACCCGACTGCTTTTGTGTTCTCAAAGTTGGTGGATTTTGCTGTTGCCCTCCCATACTGTGAGTTTGTGGTGTACTTAGTCCAGACAGGAAAAACTGGTCAAACAGCTTCTGTGTTATCTGTTTGTCTCAGGGTGTGGCTTTGAAGGGTCTTTTATGTTGCTGGTATAAAAATATTTCATTTAACTGAATTTTTACTCATCTTTCTAGAGCTCAATTTGTGCTCGAGGGAGAGTACTTCTTAAACAATCTGAATTGCAGATCTACTTAAGTATATTGTTTGTACTTTACTTAACTGTACAGTTTTTCTTATCAGCACTGCACTGTTTTTTGTTTATCACTACTACATCATTATTTATTTATTTGTGTAACAGTTCTGCTTTAGTTAAATGCCTCACATGAACTGGAATTCTATTCCAGAGCGAAGGGAGCCTCTGGGTTATGAACCTGTCCCTCCAGCAAGTTCTATTTATTTCTGTGCTGAGGTTCAAGTCCCTCGAGCATGTGGCTCTAAGGGATTTAGATTTACTGAAGTGGAGCATGTATATTAATTCTGGATTTGACATAGCTTTGTATGTCAGGCATAGATCGCCTCGAAGTAGGCGGTATGCAACTGAGTAGAGCTGGAGTTTTTTTAACCGAGCAGGATATGGCATCTGTTTGAGACCCTTGATCCTCTTGGTGAGATACTTTTGGGGTCTTTCTAATTGCTGCAGGTGTCGGGTAAGGTACATCCCAAAAGGGGCATTGTATTCGATGATGGGCCTGATAAGGGATGAATAAAGGGGCACGATTACCTCTCTTGATCTAGATGTGAAACCCTTCATGATGAGGTGGGCTATGTAGAAGGTCTTTCTAACCACTTTGGCAATGTGGTTTTCAAAGGAGAGATTGCTATCAACATGGGTCCCCAGGTCCCTAATAACTTTCTCTGTACTTAATGGGTTTCCACCTATGTGGTAATTTGTGGGCACATTGTTTTTGCCAAAGGGTATGACTATACATTTTTTGGCATTTAGCTTTAAACCATGGCACTGACACCAGTTATCTGTCTCTGTGAGACCTTTTTGAAGGATGTTTGTGTCAGCTGGAGAGTCGATTATGGCGCCCAGTTTGCAGTCGTCTGTGAACTTGGTGAGCCATAGTCCTCCCACATTTGCCTGTACCTCGGAAAAGTATATACCGAACAAGAGTGGTCCCAGGACAGAATCCTGTGGGACACCACTTGTGACCAGTTTCGAGTCTGACATGGCTCCAGCAACTCTCACTCTGTGGGTTCTGTCTTTGAGCCAGTTTGCGACCCATCTTGTGACATAGGGGTTTATATTTAAGCTGGATAGCTTATCTATGATGCCCAAGTGGGGTATTGTGTCAAATGCCTTTGCAAGGTCCATATAGGCTGTGTGGACTACCTTCCCTTCATCTATGGCTTTGGTGACTGTTTCAAAAAAGTCAACCAGGTTCAAAAGGCAGGATCTGCCCTTGACAAAGCCGAACTGGGTAGGATCTAGTGTCTGTAGGTCCCCAATGTCTTTGTTTATGAGCTCCATGATGATCCTCTCCATAGCCTTGCAGACTAAGCTAGTCAGGCTTATGGGGCGATAGTTTCCAGGGTCCGTAGAGGATCCACATTTGTGGAGTGGGACCACTGTTGCTGTACACCATTCTGTGGGCACATATCCTGTAGTGAGGCTGAGATTGTATAGCTGTTTTATTTGAGGGATTAGTTCCTATTGCAGTTCATGTAGCACGCAACCTGGGATGCCATCTGGTCCCATGGAAGCAGTGTTTTTTGCTTTGGAGAGGGCAGCCTTCACCTGAGCATCAGAGATGTTTGGGAGGCAGCCCTCTGCCGGGATAGATACTTGCTCTTTTGGGGGAGGGAGAAGTTTGCACTGAACCTGTCTGCCAGGATATTGGCAATGTCTGTGGGTTCAGTGTATTTTTTGTCGTTTAGAATCAACTCAGAACAAGTCTGGGAGTTGCATCCCAGGTTCCTAACATAACTAAAAAAAGCCTTATGATTGTCTTTGGTGTCCTGTGCAATTTTTCTCTCGAAGCTGGCCTTGGAGGATTTTATGAGGGATCGTAATTTTTTGCTAGTACTGATCAGAGATGCCTTCCCTATTAGGGATTTTGCTCTATCATGTAGTAGCTTCCTCCTTCTGTTGTACAGTTTATTTATGGCAGGGGTCCACCAGACTGGACGCCTGTCTTTGGATGATTGGGTCTTGGTTTTGTTTGGGATAGCATGATCCATGCATTCTTGGAGATGTCCGTAGAATGCATTTATATAGGATTCTGCAGTTTGGGCCGTAGTTTCCACTGGCCCTGGGGCCTTGAAGGATTCCACTTTGGTTTTGAGAAGTGAGAAGTTCACTTTTGAGAAGTTTTTCACTGTGGTTTTGAGCCTTGCCTAAAAAAGGCACTATGGGGGTGGCAAGAGCCTTTGCCAATATCCAAAAGCCCAGTGGTGACAGGTGCAAGCCGTCCCTAGTGAAGCAACGTGGCTTGTCGAGCATGTCATCCCAGGCTGACAGACACTGGATCCCCTTTGAATGACACCAAAATTTTAGCCAATTGTTAAAATCGATCATTTTGTCTTCGTACTGTGGCATCATTCTAGGTGAGGGTAAGATGCTGCTCAAGGTCAAGGTCATACCATCTTGGGCTACATGATCAGAGAGCTCCTGTATGTCTCTTTTCATGTAGTTCAGGGAGGTACGTCTCAGGTCACATCAGCATGTACAATGACTGAGTCATATTTGTATTTGCTTTGGAGTGACCTGAGTGCTTGCGTTATGTGGCGGATCCTAGTACCCGACAGGCAGCTCACTGTGACCTTCTCTTTATTCAGTCTGGTGAGCGGGACGTCAGTGTGTCTGACAATAGAGTCACCTATTACAAGAGTATCAGGTGTGTTATTCAGCCTTAAGGGCTGTGGCTGCTTGGCACACTGACTTTGTGGGCTATGTGTTGTGCATGTTTTGTTTTGAGGTAGTGTTTGCTTGGATGTCTGCTTTGGAGGTCTCTGTTGCTTAGGTAGATTTTTATTTAGAGCCTCCGAGTATGTTTTTGTGTATTTATGTGCTTGGTTCACTGATGTGGTGGGACTATGTGATACTGGAATTGTGTTGTGTGAGGTTACCTTCTCCTCCTGACTGGTTACACCAGTTTTGAGATGAGAGTGCTCAGCCTCCAGTCTGGCTAAATAGTTGCATCTCTCACATATATTTGAACCTGTTTGGAGGAGGAGAGGGTTGTCCATGTACATGAGACAGTTGTAACATTGCCTCAAAATTCCCAGATTCACCAGCTGGACTGGAGAGGAAACCATTGACTGACCTTTGGACATGCTAGAGTAATATAGGGAAACTGAATTTAAGATGGACCAATAGAGGACAGGGTAATCGTAGAGAGTATAAGAGTAAGTAGTGCTTATGGTTTAATAGTGCTAACTTGTAGGATTACTTAATTGGACCAGTGAAGGGCCTTAGAATGAGAATATGGTGTTTAAATTGAGAGATAGAGCAGTTCTAAGGGAAAAAGTGAAGAGCAGACTTTGTGGAGCCAGGAATAGTTTAAACCCAATTAGGCGGCGCTGCCCGCTGTTGCGCTATGCACAAAAACGCACAGAACTGCGCAAAAGAGGGTTTTAAGAGAGGAAGATGAAGGAGTTTGGAACTGACCCAAAATGGCCAATAAAACTACAGTTTCAAGTCAGTAACCACTCCCACAGCTGCAGGCAGGCTGCTCAATGTTTTTCACTGCCACTGATCAACAGAGAGACTTCCCTTTAGCCCAAGCAAAAAATGGCCTCCAAGAAACTTACAAACAGTTCATGAACAGCAAGCCTGTAACTGAACTTTTTTAAATCTCAGAAAAGTGGGAAAAAAGCAAGATTTTTTGTTTTTTTTGTTTTTTCAGAGATAGCGGAGATTCACAAGTATCAACAAGTTATAACAGTGCAGTAAATGACCCCACACAAGAGTGCTAGGCCAAAGACAGATAAAATGCAAGTTTTGAGAAAAAAACTATTTTAAAAATAAGTGCAAACAGGAAATTCAGTAAACAGCTCTAGGTTGTGCTCTAAATACAGTTACTAATGCAGAAGTTTAACAAGCCAGAAAATGCTCAAAATAGGCGGCTATGCAGAAAAACTTAGCAAATAAACAGAGGAAAAATACTTAAAATCTCAAAAGTGGCTCCTTTCTTCTCTCAGTGTTTTCTCCTCTTGGTGGGTGCTTCACCAACAGCCAACAAGCCTGAAAAGACGCCAAAACCACGAGGCAACCAGGTTTTAAGAGAGGAAGTTGAAGGAGTTTGGAATTGACCCAAAATGGCCAATAAAACTACAGTTTCAAGTCAGTAACCACTCCCACAGGGGCAGGCAGGCTGCTCAATGTTTTTCACTGCCACTGATCAACAGAGAGACTTCCCTTTAGCCCAAGCAAAACATGGCCTCCAAGAAACTTACAAACAGTTCAAGAACAGCAAGCCTGTAACCGAACTTTTTTAAATCTCAGAAAAGTGGGAAAAAAGCAAGATTTTTTTTTGTTTTTTTTGTTTTTTTCAGAGATAGCAGAGGTTCACAAGTATCAACAAGTTATAACAGTGCAGTAAATTACCCCACACAAGAGTTAAATGTAGTGTTATTAGTTATTTGTTAGTTATTTGTTTGACAGGCTTTTTTTTCTTTTCTGTGTCTCCATTTATATATTTGCTGGTCTGTGGTTGAATTTTTGTTCCCCTCCCAACTACTGTTGTTTTCATAAAGATGATGGCTTTTGCTGTTGCCCTCCCTTACTGTCACTTTGTAGTGTACTCAGTCCAGAGAGGAAAAACTGGTCAAACAGCTTCTGTGTTTTGTTTGTCTCAGGGTGTGGCTTAGAAGGGGCTTTTATCTTGCTGGTATAAAAATATTACATTTTTGTGAAATTCTGTTCATCTTGCTAAAATCCCAACTGCGCCTAGCTGAGATTTTTTTTTAAAGAATATAAATTACAGAGCTAAATAAGTACATTTTTTGTACTTTGTCTAATTGTCCAGTGTTTCTTAACAACACTGTACTGATTGTATTTATCTGATTATCAGTACTGCATTGTTTTTATTTTAGTTGTTTAACAGTTCTGCACTAGTTTATTGCACTATTATTTAATTGTTTGACTGAATTTCTTATTTTTTTTTGTGTCCATTAATATATTTACTTATCTGTGGTTGAATTTGTGTTTTCCCCCATCCAACTACTATTGTTTTCTTAAAGTTGGTGGCTTTAGCTGTTGCCCTCCCCTACTGTGAGTTTATGGAGTACTCATTCCAGATAGGAAAAACTGGTCAGACTACATCTGTGTTATCTGTTTGCCTCAGAGTGTAGCTTGGAAAGGTCTTTTATATTGCTGGTATAAAAATATTACATTTCAGTGAATTTCTGCTCATTTTGGTAGAGCTCCATTTGTGATTCACACAGAGTGCTTCTTAAACTATCTGGATTACAGAGCTACATAAGTATATTTTTTTGTACTTTATCTAACTGTTCAGTATTTCTTATCAGCACTGCACTGCTTCTATTTATATACTTATCAGTAGTACATTTTTTTTATTTATTTTTGTAACAGTTCTGTACTGGTTAAATGCTCTGTTATTATTTAATTGTTTGAGTGAATTTTTTACTTATTTTGTCTTAGAGTGTGGCTTCATAGGGTCTTTTATCTTGCTGGTATAAAAATATTACATTTAAGTGAATTTCTGATCATCTTGCTTTAGCTCCATGTGTGCCTAAGGGAGAGTGCTTCTTAAATAATCTGAATTGCAGAGCTATATAAGTGTACCTTTTGTACTTTAACTGTCCAGCATACCTCACAACTGTACCGAATTACTCGTTTTTTACCAAGTTGTCGGGTCCAAATCCTGCGGTGCCATGATTCGTGAGTGGCACCCTTTCATTTCTGATTTTTTGGAGCTTTTTTGTTTTCTTTTTTGCTGTTTTAACTAATGTCATCACATGTGCGATGTCGTCAGCTCTGTTGAGGCTAACAGCCTATCAGAATTAATCTCTAGGGTGCTGGACACATTTCCAGCTGTTCAAATGCTCTCCAAGTGGGGAGGAATGAATCAGAAGGAAACAAGTTTTTAGTATCTGTGAACGGGAAGTCTGGCTGCACTTGTGAGCGGGTCGGGAAGTCCTGGATACTGCAGAGTGAACAGAAAGATTTTGATTCCTCTGGCTGCACTCGAGAAGGTAGAGAACACTTGTTGCAATGTTATTCTGGGCTTGAGCAGTGTGTGTGTGTGTGTGTGTGTGTGTGTGTGTGTGTGTGTCTATGTATGTATGTGTGTGTGTGTGTGTGTGTGTGTGTCTATGTATGTGTGTGTGCATATGGACTCCTTGACTCATTAGGAAAAACAGACTTTTTAAAAAAAAACATTTGCACAAACTAACTTTGATCAGGATTTTCACACAATTGCCTGTTTGGGCAAATGGATCAGCATCATGTCCTTAAGACATTTTTGGTACAGCCTTTATGTTACAAAATCCAAGAAATTTTTTCCACTTCTTCTAGTCAGAAGGTGCAGTCTGTGGTAAAGATCCTAAAAGAAGTATAAACACCTAAACTGGGAAGATAAGTTGGTAGCTAATGCTGCCTGTAGAACAGTGCCAGCATTTCCAGACCTCATTTAAACACCATCCTTGTTTATTATTTTATTTCTCCTTTGTTAATTGGTAAGTGAATTGGTCCTTAGACCCCTTTTAGCCATGACCCAGATGCAACTCATAAATATTAAGTGGATACTATATGGATATCACAGCACAGTGATAAGGGAAACATACTTTAGCACCTGGCGCAAGTAATGTATTACTTCCTGTTTGAAAAAAATGGATTATCTGAAGCTGAGTTTGACTAATTAATGAAGTGCAGATGGCCTCAGGTCTGGATTATGAAAGCTTCTCCAATAAATTTTGTTTTTATATTTTTTTTTGGTGGAGTACATTTGAAAAAATGATGTATGCATTCTGTCCATTCTTTTCTTTCTGCCCTTGTGATTTTGAAATGTCATAAAATAAGGAGTAAAAGAAGTGGTTTAAGAATGTATAACATTTTCCTCATATAGCCAGTTTCCTTTTTTTGTTTCACACATCATGATGTGTTAAATTTTTACTTCAATAGTCCAAAACAACATTGTTTTTTGATATTGTTGGTATAAATTAATATGCATGTTGTAAAGTCATAACTTGTGTATCTAGAAGAGTTCCTGCTTACATGTGCATTAAAAACAGGCTGGCTAATTGTGTCATGGACAGCTTAAGAGGCTGATTCTGATTCTGGCCGCACTCGAGAAGGTAGGAACACTTGCAATGTTATTCTGGGCTTGAGCAGTGTTTGTGTGTGTATGTGTCAGGGCTCTGGATGCATTTCCAGCTGTTCAAATGCTCTGCGAGTGAGAAGGAAGGAAACAGAAGGAAACAAGTTTTTAGTATCTGTGAATGGGAAGTCTGGCTGAACTTCCGAGCGAGTCAGGAAGTCCTGGGTACTGCAGGGTGAATGGAAAGATTCTGATTCTGGCTGCACTCAAGAAGGTATGGAACACTTGTTGCAATGTTATTCTGGGCTTGAGCAGAGCGTGTGTGTGTGTGTGTGTGTGTGTGTGTGTGTGTGTGTGTGTGTGTGTGTGTGTGTGTGCGTGTGTGCGTGTGTGCGTGTGTGCGTGTGTGTGTGTGCTGTCACATTTACATTGCTGTGGAGCTACAGAGGTCTGAGAATGAGCAGCCTAAATTGTTTCATGAACTGGTCAGTTATAAAATGCAGAGGAATATAACCTGCTACTCTCTATATTACACAAGCAATTTGTTTCAGACACTCATGTGCCATCTATTAGAGCTGTTACAGGTTACTTGTCATGGTTTGAAATCCAGCATGACTGGCAACAGATACTTCCTCTGTTGCTGAAATTTGGACACTGCAAATAAAGATTATTTCTTGAGTACAACACAGGGTCTTCTAAAGTTGATCTTAGGAAGAAGTAATTTGTATCCTATTTGGTGCTGATTAAGGAAATCTTTTTTCAGTATAAAATAGCTTACAGGATAGCTGTGTAAAGGGACTATACCAGCCCACTGGATTTAGTCAGCAGTCTTAGTAGTCTCTATTTTTCTTTGACCTTCCCTAGCTTTGACCTACAGCACTCAGTGTCCAATATCCATTTCTGAGTCTACCAACTTCACCTAAAACCCTGAGACTTACTCCAATATTTGCTGGGGCCCATACAGATCATAAAAGGCATCATGGTGGGATCTCAGTCCTCTACCATCTGTCAGGGGACTTTTTGTTTATGACCTACCTTGTTACTGCTTCCCTTTCTTTGCTAAACCTGGTGTTATGCCCATGCAGTGATGATGTAAGGTATAGCTCCTCAGTCCTCACCTTTGCATCAGCACAGCCATGCACCACCCTTTCACCTCTTTAGACTGTACCTGTCTAGCCACACAACATTCCCATTCTCCACCAGATATCATCATGGGAGATGGCATCAATCCCTCCCTGCTGCTTTGTCAGACACTTGAGCCTGTATTCAGACCTGGGTCATCTGGGCCATAGTTGGGGCTTTATCACTCTATGCCACAGGGCAGCTGTTGAATCAGCAGTCTTTAATTAAACAAGAACATATATTTATCATCAAAACAAACGACTTTCTTACAGTTATGAATGAAATGCTGTATTAGGTGTCTGTGTTCATTTTCTGACTTTAAAATAAAACTATAGTTATTTCAGGAGACTTAATCTTCAAGGTGCTGAATTCCTAGTATTTCTCAAAGCAATTTTATAAAATAAAAGAATGATAATTATTGTGTTACTTTTTTTTACTCACAAAAGCACAATACTTAGTAAACTAAATGGGTGCATGGAATCAGACATTTCAGAACAGGATCGCAGCAGAATGTGTTAGTTTCTTTTAATTATTGCTCGTACTTTACCAGTCTGCTTTATAAGCTGATCAACCTTTTGGATTTGTTTTCCTTTTTGTTTATTTATAGTTCCAATAAATAATGCAAACAGTGTCTGTATAGCAAGATGCCTGTGGCTTACACTACTTTCATTCTATATATATATATATATATATATATATATATATATATATATATATATATATATATTGTGTGGGTGTGGAAGTAGACTTTTATGATGGAAATGTTCTGAATTGGGCAGTTTTGTCATTATTGGTTCATGCAGTTTGTTTCATGCCTACTGGAAAAATGTTCAAACAATACATTTAAAATGTGTTCTAACAAGTGTGCTGTATTATACAAGGAATATAATTTAATAAATCTGGAAGGTGTATCAAAGAACACGTGTGTTTCTTGTTTTGTGTGCCAGGGGCCAATGATTTGAAAACAGCCCAAAGGTAATCTTTATCCAACACTGGCCAGGTGCATTTTCTTTGGATGTGGTGTGGGTTTCAATGCAGTTTCAATGAATGTGAGTTTCATGGGCAGAAAGTTTTAATGCTAAGTCTGTTTTCATTGTGAGATAGTATTGCTTTGTTTAGCACATGTCTATTAGTGTTTGTGCATTGTGCTATAAAATGTAAAAATAAAATCCAAATAATCATTGTAGAAGTAAAGCAATATGCACACATTAGTGTTTATGGTAAATGGGGAAAACAGCCAGGTAGTGGGACATTGGAATGGCTGAAGGGGGACTCTGTCTGTTTTTCAGTTTACATTTGAAAGTTGGTATCTCACAATTCCACTAGAGTGGGTGGGGTAACATAATTATGTATGCAAATTTCATGTTAATCAGCGTGCAGATTTGTACCTATTTTTTATGGGCCTTGTCCAGATTTTTGATCTTTCCAGGTTGAGAGGTAATGCTGTCCAGTGTTTCGTATCGGCACTGCACTGCTTGTAGTTATTTATCAGTACTGCATTGTTTTTATTTATTTGTATTACAGTTCTAGACTAGTTTACTGTACTGTTATTATTTATTTGTTTGACTGAATGATTTACTTTTCTGTGTCTCCATTTATATACTTGCTGATCTATGGCTGAATTTTTGTTTTCCCCACCTAACTGCTGTTGGGTTCTGAAAGTTGGTGGCTTTTGTTCTTGCCCACCCATATTGCGAATTTATGGTGTAGAAAGTGCAGAGAGGAAAAACTTCTCAAACAGCTTCTGTGTTATCTGTTTGCCTCAGGGTGTGGCTTGGAAGAGTCGTTTATTTGCTGCTATAAAAAATATTACATTTCAGTGAATTTCTGCTCATCTTGCTAGAGCCCCATTTGTGCCTTACTGAGAGTTCTTCTTAAACAATTTAAATTACAGAACTACATAAGTGGTAATGTTTGTACTTTAGCTGTCCAGTGTTTCTTATCAGCACTGCACTGCTTGTATTTATTTGGTTATCAGTACTGCATTGTTTTTATTTTATTTTTGTAACAGTTATGAACTAGTTTAATGCACTAATATTTATTTGTTTGAGAGAATTTTTTACTTTTCTGTGTACCATTTATATATTTGTTGATCTGTGGTTGAGTTTTTGTTTGCCCCATCCAACTGCTGTTGTTTTCATAAAGTTGTTGGCTTTTGCTGTTGTCCGCCCCTACTGTGAGATTGTGGAGCACTCAGTCCAGAGAGGAAAAAACTGATCAAACTACTTTTGTGTTAACTGTTTGTCTCAGGGTGTGGCTTGGAAGGGTCTTTCATCTTGCTGGTATTAAAAATATTAAATTTCAGTGGTTTCTGCTCTTCTTGCTAGAGCTCCATTTGTACCTCATGGAGAGTACTTCTTAAGCAATCTGAATTGCTGAACTACAGAAGTATATTTTTTGTACTTTATCTAACTGTCCAGTGTTTCTTATCAGCACTGCGTGGTTGTATTAATTTGCTTATCAATCCTGCATTATTTATTTATTTGTGTAACAGTTCTGCACTAGTTTACTGCACTATTATTTATTTGTTTGACTGTATTTTTTACTTTTCTGTGTCACCATTTATATATTTGTTGATCTTTGGTTAAATTTTTGTTTTCCCCACCCAACTACTTTTGTGTTCTTAAAATTAGTGGATTATGCTGTTGCCCACTCATACTGTGAGTTTGTGGTGTACTTAGTCCAGGGAGAAAAAACTGGTTAAACAGATTTTGTGTTATGTGTTTGTCTCAGGGTGTGGCTTGGAAGGGTCTTTTATCTTGCGGGTATAAAGTTTACTGCACTGTTATTATTTATTTGTTTGACTGAATTATTTACTTTTCTCTGCCTCTATTTATATACTTGCTGATCTGTGGTTTAATTTCTGCCCCCCAACTGCTGTTGGGTTCTCAAAGTTGGTGGCTTTTGCTATTGCTCACCCATACTGTGAATTTATGGTGCACACAGTCCAGAGAGGAAAAACTGGTCAAACAGCTTCTGTATTATCTGTTTGTCTCATGGCGTTTCTTGGAAGGGTCTTTTAACTTGCTGTTATAAAAATATTACATTTCAGTGAATTTCTGCTCATTTTGCTAGAGATCCATTTGTGCCTGACTGAGAGTTCTTCTTAAACAATATGAATTGCAGAGCTATATAAGTATATTTTTTGCACTTTTACTTAACTCTTCAGTGTTTCTTCTCAGCACTGCACTGGTTGTATTTATTTGCTTATCAGTACTGCATTGTTATTTATTTGTTTGTGTAACAGTTCTGTACTAGTTTACTGCACTGTTATTATTTATTTGTTTGACTAAATTATTTACTTTTATGTGTCTCCATTTATATATTTGATGATCTGTGGTTGCATTTTGTCTCCCCTCCCAACTGCTATTGTTTTCATAAAGTTGGTGGCTTTTGCTGTTGCCCACCCTTACTGTGAGTTTGTGGTGTGCTCAGTCCAGAGATGAAAAACTGGTCAAACAGCTTCTGTGTTATCTGTTTGTCTCAGGGTGTGGGTTGAAAGGCATTTTTATCTTGCTGGTATAAAAGCATTATATTTCAGTGAATTTCTGCTAATCTTACTAGCACTGCATTTCTGCCTCATGGAGAGTGCTTCTTAAGCAATCTGAATTGCCGAGGTAAAAAGTATATTTTTTGTACTTCATCTAATTGTCCAGTATTTCTTATCAGCGCTGCATGGTTGTATGTATTTGCTCATCACACCTGCATTTTTATTTATGTGTTTTTCTAACAGTTCTGCACAAGTTTATTGCATTGTTATTATTTATTTGTTTGACTGTGAATTATTTACTTTTCCACGTCTCCATTTATATACTTGCTGATCTGTGGTCAAATTTATGTTTTCCCCACCCAGCTGCTATTGTGTTCTTAAAGTTGGTGGCTTTTGCTGTCTCTTGCTCCTACTCTGAGTTTGTGGTCTCCTCAGTCCAGAGAAGAAAAAATGGTTAAACAGCTTCTTTGTTACCTGTTTGTCTCAAGGTGTGGCTTTGAAACTAATTACATTTCAGTGAATTTCTGCTCATCATGCTAGATCACCATTTGTGACTGGCGGAGAGTGCTTTTTAAGCTATTTGAATTACAGTGCTACATAAGTATATATATATATATATATATATATATATATATATATATATTTTTTTTTTTACTGCCTAGTGTTTTTATCATCACTGAACTGGTTGTATCAAATTGCTTATCAGTAATGCATTGTTTTTTCTTTATTTGTGTAACAGTTCTGCAGTGGTTTGCTGCACTCTTATTATTTGTATGTTTGACTACAATATTTACTTTTCTGTGTCTCCATTTATATATTTGCTGATCTGTGGATGATTTTTTGTTTTCCCATTCCCATCTGCTGTTGTGTTCTTAAAGTTGGTGGCTTTTGCTGTCTCTTGCTCTTCTGTGAGTTTGTGGTGTACTCAGTCCAGAAAGGAAAAGCTGTTTAAACAGCTTCTGTGTTATCTGTTTGTCTCAGGGTGTCACTAGGAAGGGTTTTTTTCTTTTGCTGTTGTAAAAATATTACATTTCTGTGAATTTCAGCTCATCTTGCTAGAGCTCTATTTGTGACTGATGGAGATTGCTTCTTAAACAATTTGAATTGCAGAGCTACATAAGTATATTTTTGGACTTTATCTAACTGTCCAGTGTTTCTTATCAGCACTGCACTGGTTGTATTTATTTGCTTATCACTACTGCATTGTTTTTTTATTTATTTGAGTAACAGTTCTGCACTAGTTTGCTGCACTGTTATTTATCTGTTAGACTGAATTATTTACTTTTCTGTACCTTCATTTATATACTTGCTGGTCTGTGGTTGAATTGTTGTTTTTCCCAACCAACTGATGTTGAGTTCTCAAAGTTGGTGGCTTTTGTTGTTGCCTGCCCATACTGTGAATTTATGGTGTACTCCATCCAGAGAGGAAAAACTGTTCAAACAGCTTCTGTGTTATCTGTTTGTCTCAGGGTATTGCTTGGAAGGGTCTTTTATCTTGCTAGTTTGAAAATATTACATTTCAGTGAATTTTTGCTCATCCTGCTAAAGCTCCATTTAGGCCTGACTAAGAGTTCTTCTTAAACAATTTGAATTACAAAACTATATAAGTGTATTATTTGTACTTTATCAAACTGTCCAGTTTCTTATCAGCATTGCACTGCTTCTATTTATATGTCTATCAGTACTGCATTGTTTTTCTTTATTTCTGTAACAGGTTTGCCCTAGTTTACTGCACTGTTATTATTTATTTTTTGACTGAATTATTTACTTTTCTATGTCTCCATTTATATAAGTGCTGTTCTGTGGTTGAATTTATGTTTTCCCCACCCAGCTCCTGTTGTGTACTTAAAGCTGATGGCTTTTGCTGTCTCTTGCTCCTACTGTGAGTTTGTGGTGTGCTCAGTCCTGAGAAGTGAAAATGGTCAAACAGGTTCTGTATTACCTGCTTGTCCCAGAGTGTGGCTTGGAAGTGGCTTTTATCTTGTGAGTATAAACATATTACATTTCAGTGAATTTCTGCTCATCTTGCTATAGCAACATTTGAGACTGATGGAGAGTGCTTCTTAAACCATCTGAATTGCAGAGCTACATAAGTATATGTTTTGTACTTTATCTAACTGTCCAGTGTTTTTATGAGCACTGCACTGGTTGTATCAAATTGCTTGTAAGTACTGCATTGTTTTTTCTTTATTTGTGTAACAGTTCTTCAGTGGTTTATTGCACTCTTATTATTTGTTTGTTTGACTACATTATTTACTTTTCTGTGTCTCCATTTATATATTTGCTAATCTGTGGTTGATTTTTTGTTTTCCACACCCATTTACTGTTGTGTTCTTAAAATTGGTGACTTTTGCTGTCTCTTGCTCCTACTGTGAGTTTGTTGTGTCCTCAGTCCAGAGAGGACAAACTGGTCAAACAGCTTCTGTGTTATCTGTTTGCCTCAGGGTGTGGCTTGGGTGGGTCTTTTATTTTGCTATTGTAAAAATATTACATTTCTGTGAATTTCAGCTTATCTTGCTAGTGCTCCATTTGTGACCAATGGAGAGTGCTTCTAAAACAATCTGAATTGCAGAGCTACATAAATATATTTTTGTCCTTTATCTAACTGTCCAGTGTTTCTTATCAGCACTGCACTGGTTGTATTTATTTGCTTATCACTACTACATTGTTTTTTTATTTATTTGAATAACCGTTCTGCACTAGTTTACTACACTGTTATTTATTTGTTTGAATTAATTATTTACTTTTCTGTGTGTCCATTTATCTATTTGCTGATCTGTGGTTGAACTTTTTTCTCACCCAACTTTGGTTGGGTTCTCAAAGTTGGTGGCTTTTGCTGTTGCCCACCCTTACTGTGAGTTTGTGGTGTACTTAGTACAGAGAGGAAAAACTGGTCAGACCTCTTCTGTGTAAACTGTTTCTCTTAAGGGTATCGCTTGGAAGGGTCTTTCATCTTGCCGGTATTAAAATATTACATTTCAGTGATTTTCTCCTCATCTTGCTAGAGCTCCATTTGTGCCTCAAGGAGAGTGCTTCTTAAGCAATCTGAATTACAGAACTACATAAGTATATTTTTGAGCTTTATCTAAATGTCCAGTGTTTCTTATCAGCACTGCATGGTTGTATTTATTTGCTTATCAGTCCTGCATTGTTATTTATTAATTTGTGTAACAATTCTACACTAATTTACTGCACTGTTATTATTTATTTGTTTGACTGAATTATTTACTTTTCTATGCATCCATTTATATACTTGCTGAGCTGTGGTTGAATTTTTGTTTTCCCTACCCTACTGCTGTTGGGTTCTCAAAGTTGGTGGCTTTTGCTGTTGCTCACCCATACTGTGAATTTATGGTGTACTCAGTCCAGAGAGGAAAAACTGGTCAAACAGCTTCTGTGTTATCTGTCTCAGGGTATTGCTTGGAATGGCCTTTTCTCTTCCTGTTATAAAAATATTATGTCAATGAATTTCTGCTCATTTTGCTAGGGCTCCATTTGTGCCTGACTGAGAGTTTTTCTTAAACAATATGAATTGGAGAGCTACATTATTATATTTTTTCACATTTATTTAACTGTCCAGTGTTTGTTATCAGCACTGAACTGGTTGTATTTATTTGCTTATTACTGCATTGTTATTTATTTATTTATGTAACAGTTCTGTACTAGTTTACTGCACTATTTATTTGCTTGACTGATTTTTTTACTTTTGTGTGTCTCCATTTATATAGTTGCTGATCTGTTGCTGAATTTTTGTCCCCCTCCCAACTGCTGCTGTTTTCATAAAGTTGGTGGCTTTTACTGTTGCCCACCCCTACTGTAAGTTTATGGTATGCTCAGTCCAGAGATGAAAAACTGGTCAAACAGCTTCTGTATTATCTGTTTGTCTCACGATGTGGGTTGAAATGGGCTTTTATCTTGCTGGTATTAAAAATATTACATTTCAGTGAATTTATCCTCATCTTGCTAGACCTCCATTTGAGACTGATGGAGAGTCCTTCTTAAACCATTTGAATTGCAGAGCTACTTAAGTATATTTTTTGTACTTTATCTAACTGTCCAGTGTTTTTATCAGCACTGCACTGGTTGTATTAAATTGCTTATCAGTACTCCATTTTTTTTTTTATTTGTGTAACAGTTCTGCAGTGGTCTACTGCACTCTTATTATTTGTATGTTTGACTGCATTATTTACTTTTCTGTGTCTCCATTTATATATTTGCTAATCTGTGGTTGATTTTTGTTTTCCACCACCCATCTTCTGTTGTGTTCTTAAAGTTGGTGGCTTTTGCTGTCTCTCGCTCCTACTGTGAATTTGTGGTGTAGTCAGTCCAGAGAGGAGAAACTGGTCAAACAACTTCTGTGTTATCTGTTTGTCTCAGGGTGTGGCTTGGAAGGATCTTTTATTTTGCTGTCGAAAAATATTACATTTCTGTGAATTTCAGCTCATCTTGCTAGTGGTCATTAGTGACCAACAGAGAGTACTTCTTAAACAATCTGAATTGCAGAGCTAGATAAGTATATTTTTTGCACTTTATCTAGCTGACCAGTGTTCTTGTCAGCACTGCACTGGTTGTATTTAATTTCTTATCAGTACTGCATTGTTATTTATTTATTTGTGTAACAGTTCTGTACTAGTTTACTGCACTGTTATTATTTATTTGTTTTACTGAATTCTTTACTTTTATGTGTCTCCATTTATATATTTGCTGATCTGTGGTTGATTTTTTGTCCCCCCTACCAACTGCTGTTATTTTCATAAAGTTGGTGGCCTTTGCTGTTGCCCTCTCCTACTGTGAGTTTGTGGTGTGCTCAGTCCAGAGATGAAAAACTGGTCAAATGGCTTCTGTGTTATCTGTTTGTCACAGGGTGTGGGTTGAAAGGCTTTTATCTTGATCGTATAAAAAATATTATATTTTAGTGAATTTCTGCTAATCTTGCTAGAGCTGCATTTGTGCCTCACGGAGAGTGTTTCTTAAGCAATCTGAATTGCTCGCTAAAAAGTATATTTTTTGTACTTTAAATAACTGTCCAGTATTTTTATCAGCACTGCATGGTTGTATTTATTTGCTTATCACTCCTGCATTGTTATTTATGTATTTGTCTAACAGTTCTGCACTAGTTTACTGCATTATTATTTATTTGTTTGACTGAATTATTTACTTTTCTGTATCTCCATTTATATACTTATGATCTGTGGTCAAATTTATGTTTTCCCCACCCAGCTGCTGTTCTGTTCTTAAAGTCGGTGGCTTTTGCTGTTACTCGCTCCTACTGTGAGTTTGTGGTCTCGTCAGTCCAGAGAAGAAAAAATGGTCAAACAGTGTCTTTGTAACCTGTTTGTCTCAGGGTGTGGCTTGGAATGGCTTTTATTTTGCTGGTATAAACTTATTACATTTCAGTGAATTTCTGCTCATCATGCTAGAGCACCATTTGTGACTGACGGAGAGTGATTTTTAAACAATCTGAATTACAGAGCAACGTAAGTATTTTTTTTTGTAGTTTATTTAACTGTCCAGTGTTTTATCATCACTGAACTGGTTGTATCAAATTGCTAATCAGTACTGCAATGTTTATTCTTTATTTGTGTAACAGTTCTGCAGTGGTTTACTGCTCTCTTGTTATTTGTATGTTTCACTGCATTATTTACTTTTCTCTGTCTCCATTTATATATTTGCTGATCTGGGGTCGATTTTTTGTTTTCCCCTACCCATCTGCTGTTGTGTTCTTAAAGTTGGTGGCTTTTGCTATCTCTTGCTCCTACTGTGAGTTTGTGGTGTACACAGTCCAGAGAGGAAAAACTGGCCAAAGAGCTTCTGTGTTATCTGTTTGTCTCAGGGTGTGGCTTGGGAGGGTCTTTTATGTTGCTGTTGTAAAAATATTACATTTCTGAGAATTTCAGTTCATCTTGCTAGAGCTCCATTTGTGACTGACGGAGAGTGCTTCTTAAACAATCTAAATTGCAGAGCTACATAAGTATATTTTTTGTACTTTATCTAACTGTCTAGTGTTTCTTATCAGCACTGCACTGATTGTATTTATTTGCTTATCCCTACTACATTGTTTTTTATTTATTTGAGTAACAGTTCAGCACTAGTTTACTGTACTGTTATCATTTATTTGTTTGACGGAATTATTTACACTTCTGTTTCTCCATTTTTATATTTACTGATCAGTGGTTGATCCCCCCAACTGCTGTTGGGTTCTCAAAATTGTTGGCTTTTGTTGTTGCCCATCGTTACTGTGAGTTTGTGGTGTACTCAGTACAGAGAGGAAAACTGGACAGACATCTTTTGTGTTATCTGTTTGTCTCAAGGTGTGGCTTGGAAGGGTCTTTCACCTTGCTGGTATAAAAGTATTACATTTCTGTGAATTTCTGCTCTGGGGTCGATTTTTTGTTTTCCCCCACCCATCTGCTGTTGTGTTCTTAAAGTTGGTGGCTTTTGCTATCTCTCGCTCCTACTGTGAGTTTGTGGTGTACACAGTCCAGAGAGGAAAAACTGGCCAAAGAGCTTCTGTGTTATCTGTTTGTCTCAGGGTGTGGCTTGGGAGGGTCTTTTATGTTGCTGTTGTAAAAATATTACATTTCTGAGAATTTCAGTTCATCTTGCTAGAGCTCCATTTGTGACTGACGGAGAGTGCTTCTTAAACAATCTAAATTGCAGAGCTACATAAGTATATTTTTGTACTTTATCTAACTTTCCAATGTTCCTATCAGCACTGCATGCTTGTATTTATTTGCTTATAAGTCTTGCATTATTTATTTATTTGTGTAACAGTTATGCGCTAGTTTACTGCACTGTTACTATTTATTTGTTTGACTGAATTATTTATTTTTCTGTGTCTCCATTTAAATACATTCTGATCTGTAGCTGATTTTTTGTTTTCCCCACCCAACTGCTGCTGGGTTCTCAATGTTGCTGGCTTTTGATGTTGACTGCTCATACTGTAAATTTATGGTATTGTCAGTCCAGAGAGGAAAAACTGGTCAAATAGCTTCTGTGTTATCTGTTTGTCTCAGGGTATTGCTTGGAATGGTCTTTTATCTTGCTAGTATAACAATATTACATTTCAGTGAATTTATACTCATCGTGCTAGAGCTCCACTTGGGCCTGACTGAGGGTTCTTCTTAAACAATTTGAATTACAGAACTACATAAGTGTATTTTTTGTACTTTATCTAACTGGCCAGTGTTTCTTATCAGCATGCACTGCTTCTATTAATACTGCATTCTTTTTATTTATTTCTGTAACAGTTCTGCACTAGTTTACAGCACTATTATTTGTTTGCCTAATTATAAACTTTTCTGTGTCTTCATTTATATCCTTGCTGATCTGTGGTTGAATTTGTGTTTTCCCCACTCAACTGCTTTTGGGTGCTCAAATTTGGTGGCATTTGCTGTTGCCCGCCCATACTGTGAATTTGTGGTGTACTCAGTCCAGAAAGGAAAAACTGGTCAAACAGTTTCTGTGTTATCTGTTTGTCTCAGGGTGTGGCTTGGAAGGGTCTTTTATCTTGCTGTTATAAAAAAATCTTACATTTCAGTGAATATCTGCCCATCTTGCTAGAGCTCTATTTATGTCTGACGGAGAGTGCTTATTAAACAATCTGAATTGCAGACCTACATAAGTATATTTTTTTTACTTTATTTAACTGTCCAGTTTTTCTTATCATCACTGCACTGGTTGCATTAATTTGCCTGTCAGTACAGCTATATTTTTAATTTAACAGTTTGCACTAGTTTACTGAAGTGTTATTTTTTATTTGTTTGACTGAATTATTTACTTTGCTGTGTCTCCATTTATATGTTTGCTGATCTGCTGTGGTCGAATTTATGTTTTCCCCCACCAAGCTGCTGTTTTGCTCTTAAAGTTGATGGCTTTTG